>NW_027187118.1:0-19693 GCF_028583685.1 Petaurus breviceps papuanus | reverse complement strand
CCAAGCTTCATGGGCTGAGGGTCCCTGGGAAGGCACTCCCCAGAAGCGGGTTACTGCCAACAGTGAGAATTGGGCAGGTTACCAACAGAGCTAGTGGTTTGGAGGTGAGGATTTAGAGTTATAATGATCTATTTAAGTGGAGGTAGGAAAAAAGCCCCTTGGCTTTGGGCCAGCCTGGGATATGCAGTTAGCAGGGGGAGCCTGAATCAATCCCCATGCCTTCCTTGAATGGGTTTCTTTTATTTATGAAATAAGGGGGATGACCCCTGGCTGCTTCACTCAGAGCCCTCCTTGAACATTTTCCCAGGGCTTGGAGGCATTAGCCCAGGCAAAGTCCCTGTTTCCTGCTCTCAGAGAACTCCCAATCTAGGGAGGGAAAAGGTGTGCCTTGGACATGGCCTATGTGGTAGTGGTGGCAAAGCCTTGGCCAAAGGAAACAAGCCCTGGAGAGGCAGGGGTCAAGAACTGCTTGGTGGAGGTGGGCTGGGTGGCAGTTGGGCTTTCAGGGATGGAAAGGAAGGAACAGATTAACCACAGAACAGGTGTGGGGGGGTGGAATTTTCAGCTGTGCAGAAGGACCTGCTTGGGCTACAGAAGGGGACTCTGGGAATCAGGGTGGGAAAGGAAGCCCCAATAACCAACCCCTTGACCACAGCTCATGTGCCTTTTCTTTCCCATCCTGGGTAGGTCTGTCGGGTTTTGTCACCGCAGAGGACAGGGGTTGCTCCTCAGCCTGCGGAAACGAGCCTTGTGGACATCACTAAGATTGTCTCTCTGCTGCAAATATCATAAGGATAAAGACCATGAGGCCAACAGTGGAGTCAAGTGTCCGTAAAAATAATGCCACATATACAGGATAATACCTTTACACTATAGTTACTTCACCAACAGCTTCAATGGCTAGACAGCTTCAATTAAGTCAGTGACTTAACAGTGAAAAGACTGACATTAACATAAATGTAAAACTGTGTGGCCTACATTAAAACTCATTGCAACCTGACCTTTTTGAATGTGTTATTAATGATTAAAAGGGATGTGGGGAAAGATAAAAAGAACACACACTCCTAATACAATCATTTCATGTAGAATTATAACTTACACAAATAACTTGGGAGCATCAAAAATGGGTCTCAGCAACAATCTAC
The DNA here is from genome assembly GCF_028583685.1 of Petaurus breviceps papuanus. NCBI lineage: Eukaryota > Metazoa > Chordata > Mammalia > Diprotodontia > Petauridae > Petaurus > Petaurus breviceps. The sequence goes on along the minus strand of NW_027187118.1, from coordinate 18,548 downwards.
TAATTTACTGAGATCTGGCAGCCGAGGGCACAGGAAGTGATTTCTAGAATCTCTTGCAAAAGCATGGCGGGAGACTGGGCCGCGTCTCCTCCCAGGTGCCCTGTGCATGTACTGGCAATGTGAGCGTTCACATATGCCCTCCACAGGCAGGGATACTAGGAAGTTCTCTCTAGACACACACGTACAAATGTGAGTGCTCATGTATTGTCTCAGAGGGAGAGAAACAGTGGAAGCTTTGAGGCAAGTTCAGTAGAGGGATCCAACTAAGTAAAATCACAGCCAGGGTACTGAAGGGTAGAACTGGAAGGGTGATGTTGCACTACGGAAGCATGGCAAAGATCTGCACAAGTGTTACTGGAATCCTGGTAACCATCAAGGGCAGTATGGCACTATCAGTGGTCACAATCTTCTCTTCCAGAGATGGCTCCAAAAATCTGATGAATTGGATTTTTCAATTCAATAAACTATTATTAAGCACCTATTGTGTGCCTGGCTAATGTGCTAAGATTAGGGACAGAAAGCCAAAAAGCCATTACCATGCTCAAGGAGCTCACACTTACTTCTTCTTACTCACTATTGCAGTCTCTCCTTTCCAAAAGGGAGTTTTCCTAGAGAGTAGATAGAATAATACAGGAAAACCTCCCCGATTCCAGTACTTGATAGATTAATTCAGGGGTGGGGAACCTGCAGCCTCAAGGCCACATGTGATGTTGTAGATGCTCAAGTGCAGCCCTTTGACTGAATCCTCAGTTCCCTACCCCTGGGCTAATCCTCGATTCATGGAAAGAAGGCTCCTGCCTTTTTCGTTGGTTTAACTGTTGATGGCCAGGATATACCTCTAAAGAGAAGGGCTGAAAGAGGTCAAGGGAGCCTACTGTGTACACTCATGTGGTAGGAGACTACACATACACACATCGAACCCCATGAAAAGTTCTATATTACTGAGTCCTGTATAAATCCAAATAATAAGTTTAAAATGAGAACTACAGAACCACTAGATTATCACTAACTAGTAGAAATATGTGTATTGGGGCAGCTAGGTGGCACAGTGCATAGAGCACTGGCCCTGGAGCCAGGAAGACCTGAGTTCAAATCCAAACTCAGACACTTAACACTAGCCGTGTGACCTTGGGCAAGTCACTTAACCCCAAAAGCAAAAAAAAAAAAATGTATATTGTTCTTTGTCCATTTAAACAGACCCATACTACAGTCATACCTTCCATATGAGGGGAGAGGACTAGGGGCCCCACAGTTGCATACATTTACATATACACATGTATATTTTTTATTTTTCTATTATATATTATATTTCTATGTATTTTCTATTATATACTATATTTCTATGTATTTTCTATTTTTTACTTAGCAACCCTCTTTCTCCTGAATAGTACAAAGTTTTAACTTCAGAGACAGAATCTCAAAATTGGAAAAGGTCTCAGAAGTCATTTAGCCCAGCCTTAACAGGAATTTCCTTTACATCATCACCAGTAATGAATCAATCGAGCCTCTGCTGGAAGAAGTCCAGTCTTTAAGAGATGGGAGCTCTTTCCTTCTCTGGCTGAGTCCCATTATTGCTAGGAAGCTCTGCTTTCCATCAAGCCAAAGTCTCCTGCCTTGTGAATTGTCCCTGTTACTCTCCCTAGTTCAGCCCTAAGAGGACAATAGGAACAAGTCCAACATCTCTTCCCATGGCCGCTTCTTAAATATTTGAACCATAGTTCATCTCTCCTCCCCACTCAAGTCTTATGATAAACACCTGTTTTCCTGTCCTCGTATAGTGCCTGTCCTGGTGACCCTATTCTGGAAAGGATCTAGGAGCTTGTCAATGTTCAACTCAAAATAAATTATCATCAATTTTAAATTAGTGAAGTCAGAATTATTGAACTCTTTCTGCAATCCTCTCTGGGAGGGAATTGAAAATATCATAGCTTTGGACAATAGCCTGCCTGCTCCTCTGAGTTCTTCAATACATAAACCCAGCTTGAGGGGTGGGCGTGGCGGAGGGGGGGCGGGAGGTGGTTGTTTTTAATCTGAAAGCAGACTCCTTGGAGCTTTCTCGTCCTATGTTCCTTTTTTTTTTCCTTTGGAATGTTATCCCTTCTTTACACGACTGAGGATTTCCCAAAAACTCAGGCTATGATGAGAGTACGTAATTGCACCTCTTTTGTCTAGGAGGTTATTGAAGAATCAAAATTGGGGCATTTGAATTTTTGGATAAGTATGAAGACCAAACTCCCTCCTTTTAGGAGATTATATTGTCTTAGGGAAAGTGTAGTCTCTGAAAACCAGACTATCTGGAAGTAAATAAAATGTCTCAGATGATTGAATACACTTTCTCTCCCCAATCTCAGGCTTCATTCTTTTCCATAGTTCTTTAGCAGGGAGATCCTATTCAATTGTTATTCTTAACAGGAGACAATGACTCTTAATGGGTCCCCAATTATTTGCATTGACTCTCTTCCCCTTCACAGATCTTACTTTTAGAAAGGTGTCTCTAACATTTTAAATTTTACTTTCAATTCAACCAGCATATAATAAGTGCCTACTATGTGGCAGGAAGTAAGCTGGATATGGCGACACCAAGACAAAAAATAGCTCCTGCCCTCAAGAAGCTTAAATTCCACATTTGACATTAGCCCTCAGACTTGCTCCTTGGGCAAGTTTGATTCAGGAACTGCTATTCTCTTCTTCTCCCCTTTCTATCCTTTGAGGAGGGAAGGCTTCTTTTGGAAGTCTCAAGTCCCATGGCCCTTTATCTCACAGAGTCCCCTATTAGCAACCACCACCATTTGTAGAAATCTTTCCCAAGAAATGGAACAAGTCCCATGAGGCAGTGGAGTGGGAAAGAAGAACCTGCGACCCTGTGATTCTCTTTGTGGAAACTGTGACTGTGCAACCCAACACCGCTCCACTGAGCCTCGGAATCTGTGTGAAGGGAAGATATGTGACCCCGGGATGCACTCAACAGGAGCTACCCATGACCACTCTCCAGAAATGTCATTCGTTTATATGTCCATTTTTAAAAGGTGATCTGATTTTTGTTATTACTGTTTTTTTTTCATGTAATTCATTTCTAAATATATTCCCACAACTTTGCCTAACAGACCATCCCGTGTAACAGATTTCAGAAAAAAAGAAAAAAACCACAATTTGGTTGAGCTCCTATGACCCTTGATTTTATAATCCTATAATGTACTTGTGCTCTAGCATCTTAACCTTCTGCTAGATCCTAAATGCTGAGGCCAGGGACTGTCTTATCCAAATTTTGTATTTCTATCGATGCCTAAGATGGTGTTTCTGCAAATGCTATGTATTTAACAAATGTTTATTAAGGTCCAGCCATTCTGGAAAGCCATTTGGAATTATTCTTAAAGAGTGATCACAATGAAAATATCTTTAATCCTTTCGTTGCTGAGCACAGAAGGTCAAAAGCAGGTTCATATCCCAAGTGTCCCAAAAGTCTGAGTATAGCTTTAAGCTGCTAAAGCTTTAACAATTTAAAGGTTGGGGTATGCATCTAAATACTCATACCAACACTTTGTGATAGGGAAAAAAAACTAGAAACAAAATAGGTCCCTGTTGATTGGGAAATGGATTAATAAATTGTGGAGAGGGAGGGAATAAGTATTTATTCCATGCTCATTATTAGTTTTTGTGCCAGGCACTTTATAAATATTATTTCATTTAAATCTCACAAGAGCCCTGTGAGGTAGTTACTATTATAATTCATATATTACAGTTGAGGAAACAGAGGTAGACAGAGATTATATGACTTGCCCAAGGTCTCATACAACTGTAGTAAATGACTGAGGACAGATTTGAACTCAAGGTTTCCTGATTTCCTGCCTCAAGGCTCTACTCACCTCACCACCCAGCTATCTTTTGGTATTGACTGTAATCAAATATTATTGTGCCACAAGATATGACAAATATGAAGATTTAAGAGAAGCCTGGGAAGACTTTTGGTAGTAATAAAGAGGACATCATGGGGTGATGTCTTGACTTGTGTGTGAATTGGATTTCAGTGAAGCAGAGTTGCATCTCCCTAACTCACCCATGGGTCTGAGGTCTGTCACCCTCAGCCTAGTTTAGTCTGTCGGCTTGGTCATATTTTGAGAATGAAAGACAAATGACAAGTTGTGTCTGTACTTTTCCCCTTCTTCCTTTCCCCCATATACGGGCAGGTGCTATTCCAGCTAAATCTGGTTTTTTTTCTTTTTTCCTAATCCATACCTGACTTTGGATGCAGGCATTTGAGAACCAAACTCACATGGAGAGAGTTGAAATGTTTTTGAGTTTTTCTTCTAGAACAGCTGGTTAAGAACTTTCTGGGCAGCTGTGAATGAAGTGAATAGAGAAGACAAGGGAAGGAATATGGTGCTGTCAGAAATGGAGAGCAGGAGAGGACAATCTCAACCCATCTGGTCCTATCGCCTCATTTTGAAGATGAGAAAATGGAGGCCAGGTGACTTGCCCCAAGTGATGACGGTGTGAGTGTTAGAGGCAGGATTTAAAGCCAGCTTTTCAGTCTCCAGGGTCTTTATTTATTCCCACTCCACACCACAGCCTCGGGGCAATGGGCTTCGGGCTTTCTCTAATGCACACAAGTCTTACTGGTGAGGCACAGACCCCCAATTCAAAAGTTGACTTGTCTCAAACCAGCGGCTTCCATGTTGTCATGTGGTTTTTCCTCCTGCTGAGAGCTCTGGGGCATGAATAGCTTTGAATTACCACTAAAAAAGACCTTTCCTTGGAGGTGTTGAATAGAGCACCAGCCCTGGAGTCAGGAGGACCTGAGTTCAAATCTGGCCTCAGACACTTGACACCCTTACTAGCAGTGTGACTTTGGGCAAATCACTCAACCCCAATTGCCCTCCAAAAAGCAAAAAGCCTTTCCTCTTCTTTCAAAGCTTTGTTGCCTCACTATCCTGATGACAATTCCACATGCCTGACCTCATGGGGCTTTGGACAGCGTTGCTGCCTGTGAGGCAGAAAGGCCTAGGTTCAAGTCGAGTATGTGGGGAGAGTGAAGAACCAAGGAGCTCACTGACATGGTGAGCTTGGGTGACTGGGAGGATGGTGATGCCCTTCACTGTAATAGGGCAGTTCAAAATGAGAGACCATTTGGGTTACAAGACAGAAATCCCTACCATCAAGGTAGTTTAAATTCTATCAAGAAGACAGCACAGTCAGCTTTAGCAGAGTTTGCTTAGCCAAATGTAATCCACCTAGCTGTCCCATCTACATTACCTCATGTACATTTCCCAACATTTTCTTCCCTGCCTCCAAAGAACCATCCTTTATAATAAAGAATGGAAAAGGAGAAAAAACGCAGTTCAGCAAAATCAACACGTGGGAAAACTCTGATGTTAAATGCACTATTCCACACCCATGGTCCCCCACTTGCACAAAAAAGGGGGAAATGTCTTTTCATTTCTCTTCCTTGAAACCAACTTTGGTCATTATCATTTGACAGCATTCAATTCTGATTTGGCAGGGGTGGTGTGGGGGCACTATTCTTTTCATTGATGTTCTTGTATCTGTGTATATTACTTTTATGATTTTTGTTTACTTCATTTTGTATCAATTCATATAAATCTTTCTATGATTCATTTTTTTCTCAATTTTATGACTTTAAAATAAGAATTTTAGTTGTGTAAATATTTTTATTTTCACAGAAATCAAGTGACTTATTTTACATGCAGTCATTTTATCTATCTGATTGATTTAAAATGTTCTTGTGGAAAAGGAAATTGCTCCTTTTTCTGTCAGTTTTAAAATTTATTTTAAAAATATTTACATAAATGATCCTGTGGTTTCATTTGATATTGTTTTTTGAGAGATGGGTTTTCCAAACCTCTTCTATTTACCGGGTTATATTTCTGTGTTCTGTTCTGTATTTCTATATGTGACCTTGGGTGAGTTACTCCACCTCTCTGGGAACTCATTTCCTCCAAATCAGAAGGTAATTCTATTCCAAAGAGCATCTATTACGTGAACATGCCATATAGAATTTATTCTGTATTTCCTCTGCTATGACGTTTTGAAGGACTTAAGTACCGAAATCAACAAAATATTGTACTGTGTTAACTTACAGAACTTGGAGTCGCAAAGTAGGACTCTGGCAAGTCTTAGTTATAAAGTTTTTTTTTTCCTTTCCTTTTCTTTTCTCTTTTTTTTTTTGGGGGGGGGGCAATCAGGGTTAAGTGACTTGCCCAGGATCATACAACTAGCAAGAATAAAGTTTTATTGTTTGGTTGTTTCAGTCATGAACAACTCTTCATTACTCTGTTTGGGGTTGTTTTTGTTTTTTGTTGTTTTTTTTTTCAAAGATACTGGAGGGATTTGCTGTTTCCTTCTTCAGTTCATTTTACAGATGAGGAAACTGAGGCAAACAGAGTTAAGTGACTTGTCCAGAGTCACACAGCTAGTAAGCATCTGAGGCCAGATTTGAACTCAGGAAGATGAGTTTTATCGTAACAGTAAAGAAATGACACTTTACTAGGAAATAGGTAGATCTGTGTTTTGGTCCTCATGATACAACTTGCAACCAGCTGTGTAACCCTGGGTTCTCTTAACTTCCCTGGGTTTCACTGGACTCATCTGTCAAATAAGGATGAAAATAATACCTAAACTACTTGAAAGCAAAGGAAAGACTGCCTGACTTCTTAAGATCTCAAGATATGTCACAGGCCTACACTGTTTTAATAAGATTTAATGCCTGCTGGTTTGTGTCTTTTTATGTGTGCACATAGGAGGAAGGAGTTGAATCAGATAAGATGAAAAGACACATTCCTCTAATGCCTGCCACACCAGATTCCTGCCATATGAAGTCAACTATCAGAGAAGTTTAGTTTAATTTGCTGTTCCCACCAATGGGAGATCACCTATAGGCACCTTCTCTAAATAAGACTAGAATAAAAAATAATTCGTGTTGATGTTTGTGTTCTATTTCTTATTTTACTAAGTATGTCTCCAATGTTACATATTTCTTAAAATGTATTTTTCTGCATTAGTCTCTTCGTGATGGGGAGATGACATTGTATTCCAGGAGGTTATGCTAACAGGTTTCAGGTTCTAACAGGTCGTACCCAGCCGGAAATGGCTTCAAGCCTGACCACAGTAACAGATTGTTCCAAGATCAGTTTGGCCAAGGTCAATGAAGCTGATCATCAGGTTGACCACAAAGGAACGGAATGTTTTTAAAGTCTCAAAGACCATCTGCTAAGTTAATAGTCTCCAAAGTGGAATCTCCAGCAGGGAGCTATGCAAGACAGTCCACTGAAGTGTGGAAAGAAAATATTACAACTCATATTTTTCTTTTTTTCTGGAAAAAAAGAAAAGAAACTGAACTTTCCTAATATTACTATATGGATTGACACTGGTTCTCTCACTTGATCTGAATAGTAAGTATGGTCTACTGAGAAATCAGAGGGTTATAGTATCACAACATCATGAGGCCCCCAGAGCCTTGGGGGGTGATGTGACCCACCCCTCTTCATTTTATAGAGGTGAAAATTGAGACACAGGGAGGTGAAGAGATTTGCCTAATTTAAAATATTTTATCTTCATCTCATCCTTTGAATTTCTCTTTTAACATGCACATAATATCATAGTTCAGTAGTACACACATATACTTGATAAATACAGAGATGTATTTTGGAAGTGCATACTCAAAAATTTGTCACTGAAAAGGATTCATGATTAAAGCCATTTGGGGACCACTTTTAAGGCATAGAAGAGGTGCTGATTTGCATCAGTTGAATGGCAATACTTACCTCAGGGAATCTAGAACCATATTCAAGTATATCTAAGAGGCAGAACTGTAAATTGTAACGTAGGAAAAAAGGAACCAAGAGCATCTGCAACTGTGTTTTGTCACTGCTAGACTTCAGTTTGTCCATCTGTAAAATGAACATGAAACCATCTTCTTGCTTGAAGCGTTGATTGTTAGTGAACTAGTGATTCAAATTGTATTCTGTTGTATAGAACATCAGAATTTTGGACTTCTTTTTAAGAATGTTTCGAGACCCCTGTTAACATCTCAACATTACAAATTTTTATATACATTTGTAAACTTTAAAAAGTTATATTCCTGTCTATACATAACACTTAACTGAAAAAGATGTGATTGTCCAAAATTATTATTTTTAGAGTTCCTTCTATCCAGTGAGAATAAGGATAAATTTTTATGAGGTCATGAAATGAGAAGAATTTATGTATTAAAAGAGCTGGAATTGTTGGCCTAAAATTCATGTAATAAATTTCAATGAATGCCTGTCTTCTTTCCTCTGGAAGATTTGTTTCATTATTTATTAATTTAGCTCTTGCAATTTGTTTTTAAATAATGGACTCTACATTTTTGAAACATTGTACACATGTTCAATTAGCCTCAACGTGTATCAGTCAACAAGTATTTCTTAAGGTCTTGCTGTGTGATGGTCAGTGTGCTAGGGGTTGTCTATACAAAGACAAAAGTAAAACAAAGGACTATATAGTCACATAACTTCTAAATGGTTGGAGAAAAAGAGAATAAAATGAGACTACCCCAAAATACATTGATATAAAGTGTCCAGACCCAGACACTGTGCTTCTCAAGAAAGAATATAGCAGTAAGGTTGTCCCCTTCCTCATTATGCTTGTGACTCATTCCACCCACCCTCCTATTCAAAGTGAGTTTGATGTATTTCTATACCCCATGGGGGATAGCAGTGGAGGGTGGAAGACAGATTCTATATCCTGGACACTATATTTCTATTATAAGAGGCTAGGACAAAATTAGCTTTTCTGAACTCCACGTCCCTTAGATAACTCTAAAATTGTCAAATCTTTGTCATGGTCTGGTATGCCCAGCTCTCTCAGCCTGTACTTTTCCCATTAATCTTTAGAACCCAAATTCAGGCCTTTACACTTCTCCCTATTCTATATCATTCTTAGCAGCTGAAATGTTGTTCATTTGGATTCAACAGCTGGGGCTGCTTAAAATTCTGTATAAAAAGTTGAATCCAGGAGGCAGGATAAGCTTCTCACATGGACCATCTCAGTTCAAGGGAACAACTCTGGAGTTGAGGCCATGCTGCTTCTCTTCAGGGCAGGGCCCCCAGCCACTCATCTACTCTGAGTGCGGCATGTCCTCTTCCATCGTTTGTTTCTGAATGGTTGCTAACACAAAGTGTTGTGACAGATATTTTCTTATTCATTATAAATATTCAGTTATTAAAGCTTTAAGAGCTTGAAACTACACTAAGACTTTTGGGTCACCATGTACAGGGATCTTTTTGGAAGTCTTTGTGCTCTATTTCCAGCTGTTAAATTTCATAATTTTTATACAATAATTCCAAATTGCTTTCCAGAATGGGTGGACCTCTCATTCACCATTTGTAGAAATATCATCCTAGGCATAGGGAGAAATGCAGTCCTTGACCACTTTGCATTTATAGTCTAATATGTAGAGAAGATAAACTCAATACTTATACCCAATATTATTCAATAAGTACATTAGTTAAAAAACAAATGCTACATGAAATGAACTAATTCGCATTGGTTTTTTCCTTCTTTTTTTCAAAATCTGTTATAATGGATGGTTTATTGGGTAGAGCAAATGGGAGGAATATATTCAGAAATTAAAGTGATGGAAAATCCAATAGTAAGAAGAAAAATAAATTATTTTTTAAATCATGTAAATTACTAGCTGTGTGACCATGGGCAAGTCACATAACCCCAATTGCCCTGCCTTCCCCCCTCAAAAAAAAGGCAAAAAAAATCATGTAAATGAATAAAATATCCACTGATCATGGGTATATTCTGTTGAGAACATCCCTAGGTCCCATATCTTCCCTATCTGCAAATTACTAGGCCTGGTAGAGCTGTGCCTGTATTCATTAACAGCTTCTTCAAAGAAATTCCCAATGGCTAGGTCCCAATGGCATGTTCTTTATTCTTCTGCCTCATGGGACTAGTTTCATTTCTTGGGAATAATTTATTTCTACAAAGTGCTCAAGGCTACAGGTAGGTGTATTAGGTGAGCTGATTGTCTAAGGGATTTTGGACTCCCAAACAAGAAATGCTCTTTCCAGAAAGAGGCTAAAATAAGAAGCAAGGAGAGACTTGTAGCTATTGAATTAAACCAACTCAGGGTGAAAATTCAGGGGTTGTCATATCTTGAATTTGAGCTCCTACAGGGCAAGCCTTTTTTAATTTTCCCTCTGAGATGGCCGCCAGCTCTCCAGCCTTCCCCCAGCCTACCATCCCACCCAACCTCCCTCCTCCCCTCCCCCCAAGTGGCCCCTGCTGCCATTTCTGGAAACTGCTTCAATTCCTGGAGCCAGGCAGGGAAGGAGAAGGATTGTGACAGATGTTCAGTGCAATCATAACTCAGTTTCAATGGGATGAACCCCACCCCCCAGAAAAGGAAAAGTATAGCAGAATGGCTTAGAAACCAAAATCTTAAAATATATTGTTTACAGTGAATATCTATGAAATAGGGAGATACACATAATTAAATAAGGGTGTGAAGGACAAGCTATTGTGCTTCAGGTGAATTAAAAAGCAGGAATAGCCATTGTGATCTTAGAAAAAGCAACATCACTCTGGGAGCATTACAAGTTTGAAAGACCTCAGGGGACAGTAGGTATCCTTTGAGGACCTGCAAGCTTTCACTGCTCCCAAAGGGATGTGATCCAGGGCAAAGTCTGCTCACTTACTTACCTCCTGGTGTGAGCTGGGCAAGTTCCTGACCCAGCTTGGGGATGACTGGCTTGGCCCTGCTTGGGAGTTTCAGGAGAATGCTGCTGGACTCAGCTGGCTGGGAGGCTCCACAGCTTCACAGCAACTGGACTACAGGCTCCCCTTTGGTCTGGGACTCCCGCTCAGCTTATCCCACCCTGGGCTAGAGGCTAGAAGCCAGGCCCCCATCTGCACCTGGAATCCTGGCTTACTGTTTGTTCCTTAACTGGATCCAAGCTCAGTACACGGCTGTGCATCTGGCTAGTGACCGCTCCTCTCCACCACCCCAATGTGCCTATGTCCCTGCTCGGTCTGACCCAGACCAGGGTAGTGGGTGACAGAGCTGCCCCATGGCCCCCATCCCTGCACCTTCCACGAGTTCAGGGATACCCTGGGATGTCTTTCTGCCCCAGTGGAATGCACATTGTAGGGGCCAACCAATTTACCATTACATATGCTAACCAGTGTGACAGAAACATGAAAGAGACACTTCTCAATGCTAACAATCAAACTTTATTCACTAACAGCATGCAAACATTAGTATATTAACTGTTTTTGAAACTTTTTTTCTTCAGTCCCAAATTCTCTCCCCCCTCCCCCCACCCATTGAGTTGCCTCATTATACACATAAAGTCATGCAAAACATATTTCTCCATTAGCCATGTTGTGGGAAAAAAAAGGGGGAAAAATAGTGAAAAAAATATGCTTCAATCTGCACTCAATTTAGCGGTTCTCACTCTGGAGGTGGATTGCATTTTTCATTGTGAGTCCTTTGGAATTGTCTTGGATCACCCTCTCGATGAGAGTCTTTCACAGTTGGTTATTATTACAATATTACTGTTACTTTGAACAATGTTCTCCTACAATGCTACTTCACTTTGAATCAGGACATGTAAGTCTTCCCAGGTTTTTCTAAAACCATCCTCTTCATTATTTCTTACAGAATAACAGCATTCCATCACAATCATGTATGACAACTTGTTCAGCCATTCCCCAACTGATGGATACCCCCTCAGCATCCAATTTTTGCTATCAACAAAGGAGCTGTTATATTTTGGTACATAGATTTTTGGTCCTTTGACTTTTTCTTTGATGTCTTGAAGGTACAGACCTAGTAGTGGTATTGCTGGGTCAAAGGGGAAGAATAATTTTATAGTCCTTTAGTCCTAGTTCCAAATTGTTCTCCAGAATGGTTGAACTAGTTCCCAACTCTACCAACATTGCATCAGTGTCCTTGTTTTCCTACAGTCCCCTTTAGCATGTCATTTTCTGTTACTCAATTTGATAGGTGCAAGGGAGTATCTCAGATTTGTTTTAATTTGCATTTCTCTAATTATTAATGATTTAAAGCATTTATTCCTATGACCATTCATAGTACTGATTTCTTTATCTGAAAACTGCCTGTTCATAACCTTTGAGCATTTATCAATTGGGGAATGGCTCTTTTTATTTTTAAACAAATTTCACTCTATTACCTATATATTTAAGAAATGAAACCTTTATCAGAAAAACGTGTTGTAAATTTTTTTCCAGTTTTCTGCTTTCCTTGTAATTTTGGCTGCATTGGTTTGGTTTTGTTTGTATTAAACCTTTTAATTTTAATATAAATGCATTTAACTGTGCATTTTACCTCCCATGATCCACTCTATCTCTGGTTTGTTCATGAACTCTTCCCTTATCCACAAACTGATATCTGATGACACAAGCTAATGGTGAGGTTGTTTACCAAATTTTTCCATTGGTGGTCTGTCCTAAATGGGGGTCACATATATTTATCAGTTGTTTATGAACACACACAGGTTGTTTACCAACTCATACCACAATATGCTTATCTTAATATTGAAAGAGAAGCTACAAAAACCAAACATAAGAACACTTCATAAAAAATGCAAGGTAACAAATGTATTCTCACTACCATCCACCCTCTGGCTGCTGGCTATCCCAACAGCCATCTAGGATGGTCTATAAATAAGATTGTAATTACCACTTATCCAAACACTCAATGTTTATATCGTTTAGAGTTAGAACATGTGGCACACACAAGCATCAATATTACATTTAGCATTAACACATTTTAGAATATGTTCTTAATACAGTGACAATAGGTCTTTCCATTTGTCCCATGTTTTCTCATGGCAAGACCAAGCCAGGAATTGCTAGAAGAGAACATGTTACTAGGCTTCTTAATTTTTTCTCATTTCAAGCCAATGGCCTGGGATTTTCTATCTGGTGATCACTATCATGTGCACGTTTTTCATAAGGCCAGGCATGGCTAAAGTCTCTGATTGCCTGCACAACCTCTCAGGGGTGCTTAAGCAATCTTGTCGAGGATTTCTTGTGTCTCTGGCAAGTCCAAAGGTTGTAACCCCTCTACCAATGGGGTGTCTAAGTAGGTGGCAGTTCCCAGTCTCATATTGGCAATGTTTTGTATTTGTGATTTACAGGAACAGTTGGATATCAAACAACCAACCAGAGGGTGAAGTCATTCTTGGTTGCAAAGGGCTGCAAGAAGGTTCTCTGAGGTGATACACAGGATAGGATGTGTGATGAGATATGCAAGGATGAGCAGCAGTAGGTCACGAAGGCACCAATGATGAAATCACAGCACATACACATCTGTTAAACAGAAAAAAATAAAAAAAACACAACTTAGCACATCTTTGTATGTAATGTGTCTTCAAAGGACCTGAAATCACTTCCCAAGCCCATCTGTGATCCAGATTGTATTCTATTTCTCCACCCCACTGGTCTCTACTGGAATTAGCTGCTGGGGGGGGGAGGGGATGGCTCTTATTCCACTACATTCTGGCTCTTTCTGTGAGAATTTGCTGCCTCTTTTCCCAAATCAATGGGAGGTGGAACAATAATTTTAAACTTATCCACCAATCCAGAATGAATTTTCCATAGCCTTTGTATCCTTAAAGATCTTATTGACTTGAGTTTTAAGTAATTTTTTATCTTTCCTGTAGCCCGTGGAAAGTTCCACATAATGACCTAGGTCTGGGGTAGGGAACCTTCGGCCTCCAAGCCACCTGTGGCATTATAGGTTCTTGGGTGTAGCCTTTTGCCCGAGTCCAAATTTTACAGAAAAAATCCTTTTCTTAAGGGGATTTTTTCTGTGAAGTTGGGATTCAGTCAAAGGGCCACACTTCAGGACCTACAGGGTCACATGTGACCTCAAAGATGCAGGCTCCCTACCCCTGGCCTAAGTCTTAGCCTAGTCCTTGTGTATGGACTGAGAATTGTGATCTGTGATTACTCTCAATCATTACTGTCTGGACATAATAAACAATTAACAATGCCAGTCCTTCAAGAGGGGAGTCTCTGCTCATATACTGAGAACAAAATCTAGCCCTTCTGGCTGAGAAAGAGACTCCCTTTGAAGTTCAAATTATCCCTAAGAATTTAATAGATAATAGTGATGAGGAGGAAGAAAAAGGAGGAGGAAGAAGAGGAAAAGGAAGGAGGGCCAGATTGGGTCCCTGGGGTCATAATGTACCAACCCCTGGTTTACATTACCTTTTAGGTAAGAAAAACAAACGAAAAACACCCATTAAACCTACTATGAACAAACCACTTACTTGATTTCGTAGGGCTTGCCACTTAGTATGTCTCGAACTGGTATTCAATGAAAAAGTTCCTTCTCGCAGCCCAGATGGAAGTTGTCTGTCTCCGGATGTGGTGGTTGGCTGGCAAGTCTGCAAATCCCTGTCAGTCAATCAGCAGTGTCTTCAAGCAAACATGATGTGGGTGTTTGAGTCTCAAGTTGGCTCTCAGGAGCCAGGCTCAGTCTCAACCCAAGGGCAGGCTGAAGACTGGGGCCTCCAGTGGGTTCTCACAGGTCTAGCTATGGGTTTTTAGCTGGTCATACCCAAGTTTGGATTGGTGGCTGGTGAATAATTTGTTTATCAATTGGTTTCATTGATACCTGATGACATAAGTTAATGGTGAGGTTGCTTACAAAATTTCCCCATTGGTGGACTGTCATATAAGGGCATCCCATAGGTTTATCAGTTGTTTATAAACACAAACATTATTTAACAACCTATACTACACATAAACTTATTTTAATATTGAAAAACAAACACCAAACCACTTCAACACAAAACAGTAGATTAATAAAAAATGGAGTCAGTTATGTCACGGGCAACAAATTTATTCCCATTTCACCAGGTGCCCAGTCTCGAGTTTCTTTCAGTCCCTGGGTGCTGTAGATGCTCCTGGCAAGTCCCCATCCCCAATGTCTACAGATCTCTGTCTTTCTCCTTCAGCTGCCCAGTGCTGGTGACTTTTTCTTGGATTTCCTGGTCAGAATTTGGTCTGGTGTGTTTTCTAGATCTTTGTGGAGGAGTCCTGGTGGAGGAGTTATTCTTTCTGTTACTCCACCATCTTGACTGCCTCTCTGAAATACTTTTAATTATTAAACATTATTTCTTCAAAGTAGGGAGATTTTTCACACTACACTGCAGACACTTTGAGAAAAAAAATATAAAACACCACAATGAGCAGACAGCACGATCACATTAAATCACAAATTCAATCTTCTTCTTCTGGACTGACTGCTTTGGAAGTCAGGGCTGCTCCAGCCTTTTCAGGTTCTGGAATTTGGAGGATTTCAATGAGTGAATTTGGGGGGAGAGAGTTCACGTATTGTGGAGTGATCAGGATGAACTGGAGGTGTTCCTGGGAATGTGCTATCCTGAGGATCATGTCCATTGCAATTTTTCTGTGGTCATTGTCCAAGCAGACATCAAATGTATCCAGGCATCTGAAGGGGGATTCTGTGATGGACCACAAAGTAACGATGAGCAAGAAGTTTGAAAAGTAGTGTCTTTCTCCTGCTGAGTTCCGCATGTCATTATAAGCAGGATCTCCGCGATTGAACATTACAGAAAGTGTCTCATTGGCGTGATCAAAGTGAATTTCCCCATGGAAGGACCATTGAGATAGTAAGCTGTCAAAGTACAATTTACCTTGTATAGAAAGATTCCTTCTACGTTTCTGGTATGCTTCATATCTCTGTTTTGAGATGTCTTCCATAGTTTTAATAAGCTTTTTCAAATTCTTCACTTTACTATCTAGATCTAGATACCTTTCTTTTGCTTCTTGGTACTGTCTCATTATATCTTCTCGGCTTCTGTGAGTGTAGTTTTCTGACTGTATCCTCTGTCTTAACAGATTAATTTCTCTGTCAAGAACAGAGGCAGTGTGTGTGACTTCTTTACGCTCTGGGCAGATGTATTTGGCCTGAGCAGTCTCCCTTTCAAGTTCTCTCTCTTTCATGGCCAGCTCCTCTTTTTTCAGCTGGAGGGAATCTAGGTGTTGCTTGAGCCTATTTTCATAATGCAGCACTGATTGGTGTTGGGTGTCCACTTCTAAAGCAGCCCGGTTTCGTTCTCCCCTGATGGATTCTACTAACTCTGAAACTTGATTATACTTCACCTTAAGCTCTTCATGTCTCTGTTCAGCATCTATTTTGGGTTGCCTTAATTTCTCCATCTCTTCCCTTCGAATTTTCATCTTTTCCTCAACCTCTTTTATCTCCTCTTTAATTTCCTGAGCTTCGTCTTCTAGAATTGAGATATCTATTGACTGGTTTTGTTCTCCATCTTCAAGATCTTTCATTTCTGAAGTGAAACTTATTACTTTAATCTTTATCTCTTTTAAATGCTGATAATGACTATCGATAGTTTCTCGATTCTTCCTGACATCCTTTTCAAGTGAACACACATGCTGCTGAAATGCTGACAACTGTTCTACTTTAGTTTCCACATCTTTCTCCAAATTACTTATTTCTCTTTCTATATCACCCAAGTAAACAGGCCTCAATCCTTCACATGCGTAATAGTGTCGCTCAAACACTTCATCACCATCGGCAGTTAAAACTTTGGTACAGTTCTTGGGGGGCCTCTGAGCCTGCATCACTGTACAAGCCAAAGACTTGCTTTTAATAAGCAGCACTGACTCTATTCCTTTCATGTCAATTAAAGTATTGGCCACCACTGCATTGTCTATTTCTAAAGCAGTGAGGACTGTCGGAAATTCTGGATGATAAGCCATTCTATCTGTTACATCATAAACTTCACAGTCAAATGCTGAAATGATTATTTGTGGTCGTGTAGAGCCTGATGGATAAAGCTTTTTCATCAGCCCCTGGAGGATTTGCTCATCATTGTGGTTGTCACAAAAAAAGGCAGAAAGAAGGCCCTTTAAGCAGGACTCAATAGCCAAAGAAAATTCAGGGTCTCGAACATGAATACAAGCTCCCAGTGGGCCTATAGGTTTGTAAGTAAAGAGCTCCTGTCTATGGGCATCTTCTATAGCCTCAAGAAGGGCTGGAATCTGGGCTCCAAATCGTTTTAGTGGCTCAGATTTACAGTCTTTCAATTGTTCTAGCTGTCTTTGTTCATCATTCAGTATTTGCTGCATGTATGATTCTTGTTCCCTGATTTGAGTATGTTCTTTATCATCTTTTTCTATAGCTTGATGAAGCTGTTTTATTTCTTCAACAAGTGTATCTTCTTGATCCTTAAAGTCCCTAATCTTTTCTTTCAACACGGAAATTTTGTTCTGTTTTTCCAACTCTGCTTGTTCTAGGTTCTTTTTCATTTCATCAATCTGGTTATGAAGCTGTTCTGAAACTTTGTCTAATTTGTTAAATTCATTTTCAGAAAAATTATAGAAAGCCTCTGCTTGACAATAGGCCCTGTCTGTTCTCATGGCATCCTCATTTGCTTGAATGCATTTGGGCTCTAATTCAGCAGCTTCTTCACTTAACTTTTGCATGTTCTCATGAACAACTCTATACTTCTTTTCTGCTTCACTAAATTTGATCTTTGAAGCCTCCAGTTCCTGATTTAATATGATAGTACGTTGGTCTTCCATATTTATATTACCTATCATACTGTCAATTTCTTTTTCAGTTTTATTCACTAGAGCCCAAGCCATTTCATTTTTCAAGTCCTCCAATTTCTTCCTCAAGGTAACCATATTTTGAAAATGCTCCTCTATCTCTATTCCCTGCCGTTTGAGCTCCTCCAGCTGCTCCTCTCCTTGTTCTATCTGATGCTGGTTTCTGGCCTTTCTCTCCATAATTTGTGAGTAATCTTCTCTCATCTGTTCAAGCTCAGTTGCTCTCATAAACAATTTATATCTGTCACCATCATTTCTAGTATCCATTAACTGCCTGCTCAACTCTTCCCTTAAAATAGACACCGGGTTATCTACCTGTATCTTAAAACGTTCAAGAATGGCAATAAGGTCCTCTTTCTTGGAAGAAACCACATTTCCTGAATGGCTTTTTAGTTCATAAGTTGAACTCCCATCCAAACTGATGTGCTGGTGCACAGTTATTGAGTCCCCATAAAGATCGGATTTAAAAGCATAGTCCCCTCTGTTCCTTAACTTGATGAAGATGTTGGCTGAAACCTCCCCATCTTTTATAAACTCTTTCAAAGACGATCCTAACGATTTTCCACCAAGACCAACTACAAGAGCTGTTAACAATGCGTTTTTCCCACTCTGTCCCACCATAAAATTGACATTAGATCCAAATTTCACAGGTCCAAGCATAGAATAGCCCATAAAGTTCTCTAACTGAATACTTTCAATGACCCCAAATTCCCCCGAGACCGAATGAGAAGTAGAACATCCAAGAGACAGATTCTGAGGAGGGGCCCTCTCCGGCTCTTCGTCCGAGCTCCCATCTGAAAATGACCCTGACCCTGACCCCGGCGATGGCCCTGGCCTCGATCTTTTCTGTTCTGCACCCGGGGGGAAATCGTCCTCTTTCCTCTTAGCCATTCTGGCAGTGACAGGGGGAC
>NW_027187117.1:0-19729 GCF_028583685.1 Petaurus breviceps papuanus | reverse complement strand
AAAAAAAAAAGAACATTGTATAAGTATGAATTATTGTTGTTGTTGATGTTGGTGCTATAGATACCAGCTGATGATAGAACCTCTTAGCAACCTCTCCTTATAGTTCTCAACCTAAATAGAGTAAACAGAAAGTTAAATATATGAGATAGATACTATCACTAATGTGTCCGGAGGGACTGCTTAGTCAGCAGTTTCCTAGCTCTGTTGAAACTCCTGTATCTATCATATATCCGAGTCCCCATGTGATGTTAACTCAAATTACAAGGGTCAAGACCTATCCCTTTTCCTCTAATAGGTCACATTTCCAGCTTACTCACTCTCCAAACAACCATTTCACTGAATGATTCAGGTAAAAGGACACATTTGACAAGGATGTACTTTGTAGGGAGATGGATGACTGAGATTGCTGAAGGATTCCTGCTTTTGCTTTTTTTTTTTTTCAAAGCAATCGGGGTTAAGTAAGTTGCTCAAGGTTACATGGCCAGTTATTTCTGGGTGTGGTGCTGAGTATCTGAGCCCAGATTTGATCCCCAGGTCATCCCGACACTGGAGCCGGTGCTCTTACTTGCTGAGCCACCTGGCTAAGCAATTGGGGTTAAGTAACTTGCTCAAGGTTACACGGCCAGGTGTTTCTGGGTGGGTGCTAAGTGTCTGAGCCTGGGATTTGATCTCCAGGTCTTCTCAACACTGGAGCCGGTGCTCTTACTGGCTGTGCTACCTGGCCGTCCCTGGATTCCTGCTTTTGTAATCAGCCTCTATCCTATCCATTTAAAGCTGTCTTGTCTCATTGGGGATATCTCAGTAGCATGTTATTTATTATTGGGGCAGACCTCTGGGTAATTGTGAAGTGTAAAAAAGCTTTTATTTTTTTTTAAATTTTATTTTTTTGCCTTTTTGGAGGGCAATTGGGGTTAAGTAACTTACCCAAGGTTACATGGCTAGTGTTTTTGTGTGGGTGTTAAGTGTCTGAGGCCGGAACCGAACTCAGGTCCTCCTGACTCTGGGACCGGTGCTTTACTCACTGCGCCACCTAGCCACCCCCAAAAAGCTTTTCATAAGCCCCTCTTCTCTATCCTGATGCCCAAGGTGGGTGCCCAATGGCCATAGTTTGGGATTGGTGTTAGAGCCTTGGAGGTCATAGAGCCTCCTCTTCAAGACCTTGAGTGCTGGGGAAGCCACTGCTGCTAAAGTCATCCCATTGTACTTTTGAGTGGTTCTAGTTATTATGAAGATTTTCCTTACATTGACCTCTCTGCAACTTTTGTCCATCGTATTTATTTCTGATTTTTAGGGTCAAGGAGAATGAGTCTAATCCATTTTGCATATGATGAACTTCAAGTACTTGAAAAAATTTTGTCCCATACAAATAGAATCTCAAAGGAACCTTAAAGACTATCCTGAATAACCCAAACCTAAATAGAATACCCTCCATAACACAGCTGACAATGGAAGAAGTTGCTTTTCTGAACCCAGTGCATGCATCATTTGAGTGTGGAGACTTAGGGTCAAATCAAGTCAACAAATATTTTTTTAAGTGCTTACTACATGCCAGGTATTATACTAAAGACTGGGAATACAGATACATGCAGAAAAGAAGACTGTCCATACCCTCTTACATTCTAAGAGAAGACAGCAGAACCAAGAAGACAATTAATACAAAGACTACAATAACACAAAAGAAAGGAACTTGGAAAGATTTCAGGACTCTGATGAAAGCAGTGGCCAGACTCTTCTGTTTATATATGACATTATACTGATTGCATTATACCCTAGAATATTACTAAACCTTTCCAATGAGATATATAATTACTAAAAAATAATTAACCAAATAATTTTTATACCAAAAAGTCAGTTAATTGAAAAATACTGTTTAGACATTCACGTAGTGATTGTCAGTTCATTGAGTATCTATGTCACTACATATATTGAAGACAAGTGTTGCAAATGGAAAAGGATCAAGTCGTAAAACTGAAGAGGAACACAAGAAAGGAATAGATTTTGTTCAGGAAATGGTGCTATACTTTCAGTGATGCTAAAAGCTGTTTCCAAAATAATCTGTATTTTTAATAACTATGTTCTCCTTGTGCAACTATATGGTCATGAACCCTACAACACCACAAGCTCCAAGGATTCAAAACTGTAGTTTATCAGGGAGCAATAGAAAGATGTATTGTGGAAAGTAAGTGGGCTGCAATATATTCCTAGTCATCACCCAGTTTAAAGCCCTTATATATGGGATATCAATCAAGAAAGTTTCTTTATTTCTTATTACAGTATTTAAAATACTTAGAGACAGCTGTAATGTTGCCGTTCCTTTCCCCAATTCTTCTCTTCTTTTTTAAACCTCCTATTCTCTTCTTTTGCTTCATCTGAGTCTTTTCTTCTCTCCATTTTCTTTAAATAGTTCTCATACATCATGGCCTCCATCCTCTCACCACGGTAGCTGTCTTCTTTTGGATGGTGTGACACCCTACAGTTTTGTCAGAATCCTTCCTAAAATAAGGTACTTGGAATGATCAGTATATATGGGACTGTCATTTTACTCATCTTGTACACTATTTTTTTTATTATTATCAACCTAGCTTTCTTGGCTGTCATGTATTATTATTGAATCATGTCATATAGGTTGACTCAGGCTGAAGTGGAATTTACAATCCACCAAAACTGCCACAAGAAAGCACAAAATGTTACCTGAGGCAGTGAGTTATGGGACTTGGTTTGAATCCTGGCTTTGTCACTTATTACCTGTGGGATCTTAGTCAAGTTCCTTAACCTGTTTGGGTCTCTTTTTCCCCATCCTTAAAATGAAGGGATTTAGCTAGATGGACGTGGATAAATCTTTGAGTTTAAAATCTTTGATGTAGTGGTGTGTCTCCACCATTCTATCGTTTGTTGTTGAATGAGAACAATCAATCAGAAGGCAGAAAATTTATCTTTATTTAAACTTAATCTTAGATTTGGTACATTCTTTTAGCTTGACAAGATCTTTGCTAATTCCTAACTCTGTAATTCAGGAAAAAAAGCTGTCCCTCCCAGCTTTGTCATCTGTAAATTAGATAAAGATGCAGATGCTTTCTATGATTTCATGAAAGTTAGTGGTAAGAATATTGAGTCATACAGACTTTCTGTTGAGTTAGAAAGCATGTCCAACTGAACATTTAAGTCCAACTACCACATGTTATAGTTGGGAGAACGGAGGCCTAGAAGAATGAAGGGCCTTGCCAAAATCCAGATCATATGGTGCTTCAGTGGTAGCCCTACATGGAACCTAGAATGTTTCCTTCCCAATGTACTGATTTCATACTGCTGACCACCTCTTCCTTCTGGAGGATTCTTCTCTGGGTTTTCATGACTGCCCTCTCTTATTCTCCCTTCTTTCTGTCTGGCTTCTCATTCAAAGTCTCTTTTGCTACATCTCCCTCCGTGTCACAGTCACTAAGTATATATATATCCCTCAAGAATCTATTCTCTCTATTCTTTTCTACTTGGTGATATCAGCTCTTAGGAGGTTAATCATTACTTCTATGCAAACAATCTACATATCCAGCTCTACTGTCTCTCCCAGTCTCTAGTCCTGCATCACCAACTGCCTTTTGGACATTTTGAACTGAATATCTTACACACTTCCCAGACTCAGTATGTCTAGAATTCATTTTCTTTTCCCCCAAATCCACCTCTCTTATGAAATTTGTTATTCCCCTTGGGGGTACCACCCAGTCACTCATGTTTGCCACCTGACTTTTATTCTCAACTTTTCTCTCTCATTACCCCCATATATCTAATCAGTCGCCAAATCTGTTGATTTCTTTCTCTACAAGATCTTTCACATACATTTTCTTCTCCTCATTCACATGGTCACCACACCAGTTAAGGCCTTTAACATCTCTCATCTGGTCTATTGCAATATCCACTTAAATGGACTCAAGTCACTACCTAGTCCAGTCTGTTCTCTGAGATACAGCTGCCAAACTGGATTTCTGAAAGCAAAGGTCTGGTTATATCACTCCCTTGCTCTCAGATTCCAGGGGCTCCCTTTTACCTCCAACATCAAACAAAACCCACTGTTGGACACAAACGTGGGTCCCTTCCTATCTTCCTAATATTTATACATTATATCCAGCTATTGCAGCTCCTCCACATGATACTCCATTTCTTGTCTCCATGCCCTTACCCATGTCATATAGCCTTTCTGTTGAGTTGGAAAGGGCATCTAACAAATTCTTAGGTCCATGTGACATATTTTCTAATTGGGAGAACTAAAGCCTACAAAAGTAAAAGGCATTGCTTGAGGCCCCTGGAAAGTCCCCAGCCTGGAATCCTTTCCCTCCTCACCTCTGCCTCTTTGAATCCCTGGCTACCTTCAAGACTAAAGTCCAATGTTACCTCTTATAAGAAGCCTTTCCCACCCTCCCAACTGCTAGTGCTTTCCCCTCCAAGGTTACCTTTTGTCTACTCTGTTACCTTTTGTCTGTATCTCGTATGTACCGATTTATGTCAATGTCGTCTTCCTCATTAGAATGTAAGCTCTTTAAAGGAAGGGATGTTTTTTGCTTTTTTTTTTTTAAATATCTATCTTCAATGCTTTAGCATGGCACCTGGCACACAGTAAAGACTTAATAGACCCTTGTTGATTGGCTAATATTTATTTCAGAGAAGCTGGGGACAGACCATACCTCATTCTTATTTTTATTGCTCCCTTAGCATCTAATTCAATGCCCTACACAGAGTAGCTGCTCGGTAAATTGTCGAACTAAGTTAATTTATTAAATGACCCTTCATTTATAGCATTATTATTTATTGAATGCCCCATTACTCAACTTTCCAACGTAGATATTTATTCTTAAGAAAAAGGGAAAATACTGTGGGTCTGAGAAATACTCACTGAGGCCCTCTTAATGACAACTTCACACTTTAACTATGGAATTGGGTCGAGTTCTTTCTCTTGGTGTATTTCATCCAGAATACAGAGATGGAACTAGCTGTTGTGTAGAGATGCCCGCCCTCTGACCAGCCTGAAGTGGCAAAAATGTGGGGCGTTCCCAAAACTGCTGCCTTCTTCCCAATGGGGAGAGGAAGGTGACAGTATAAGACTACTGGGGACCTTAGGGGTCATCCAATCCAATCTCTTTATTTTATAATCAAGGAAGCTGAGTATATATGTACATACATGAAAAATCTGGATTAATAACACCTACCTTTATAGGGTTGTTGTAAAAATCATATAAAATAATTTGTTACCTAGAAAATTGTACTCAGGCATCTCAGACTCAGTATGTCCCAAACAGAACTCATGTTTCCCCCTATACTTGCCCCTGTTTTGAACTTTCCTATTACTAGTAAGGGTACCACCACCCTTCTAGTCACTTAGGTTTTCAACACGGGCGTGTTCTTGTTTTCTTCACTTTTCCTTATATCACATTTCTAATTTGTTGCTGTCGTGTATTTTTTCCCCTACCTCCACATTTCCAATCTCCATCACTTTTTTTCCACTCAAAGTTAACATTTCCACCACAACCACAACTAGCTTAGCCCCTCCTCACCTGTCATCTGGTTTTTTAAAATAGCCTCCTAATGGATCTGACTGCCTTAAGCCTCTCCCACACTCCAGTCTATCTTGTGTGCAGCTGGCAAAGCCATTTTCCTAAAGCATACGTCTGATCAAGACATTCCTTTACTCAACAAAATCTGGGAACACCCTGTTAACCCCCCAGAGCAAATATAAACTCCTTGTTTGGCATTTAAAGTCCTTTACAATATGGCTCCAACATACCTTTCTAGCATTATTGTACAGTACTCTCCTTCACACACCCTCTGGTTCAGTCAAAATGGTCTTCTTATTGTTCTTCACATATAATGTCTCATTTCTCATCTCTATGGTTTTGCCTAGACTATCTCACATGCCTGAATGCACTCTGTTCGCACCTCTTGCCTTTAATAATACGTAGTTTTCTTTAAAGCTCTCCCAGTGGAAACTTTTGTGATCCCTACATCTGCTAGTGTCTACCTCCAGGAATTTTATTTATTTTGTATATATCAATAGATATACATACACATTGCCTCAATCTTTGGAGCAGTAATTATTTCATTTTTGACTTTTAATCTCTAGCTGTACCTGGCATATAGTGAACGATAATTAAATACTCACTGATTTGTAAAGTGCTCAGCAAACCTGAAAGCAACATGTCTGCTATTATCTTTCATTTCTTCCTGTTTACCTTCCACAAGCAATTATTAAGTGAGGAAGGGAGAAAGCATTCACTATGTACCTACTACATGCCAGACACTTTGCTAAACATTTTACAAATAATATCTCATTTGATCATCACAACAATTGCATAAGGTAGATATCATCATCTTCATTTTATAGTTGAAGAAACTGAGCTAGTCGAACATTAAGAGACGTCCCTAGGATCGACTGCTAGGATTTTAACTCAGGACTTCCTGACTGCCAGTCCAACACTCTATCCACTATACCACCCAGACACCTCACAGTTCCTATTATGTGCCAGTTACTGTATCTTACCAATGGGGAAAATATCCCCTGAAAGTCATAGCAGCAACTTTCTCTTAAGGTTTTCCAGAGAAACTGTCTTAAATCCTTTTAACACCCCTGTGACAGAAAGAAAAACCCAAAAGAAAGAGTTTGGTGATATGAGTCGTACCAATGGATTTGAGGTAACCTTGTTTTTTATTTTATTTTGTTTTCTCTTTGTAATGTAGAACTTCCCAACTTCATCATTTTCCAGCATTAAACGTGCCCCCATTGTTTCCCGGAAATTAAGGTTGGATATTGGGAAAGGATGTGCATTTTAAGGCTCTTTGGTTTTGTTTTATTTTGATTATTTAAAATAAAAAGTCCTAAGTGCTAATGGCACTCCTATCGATTTTGTTTAGCACCCCTGGGTTTTTTCATGGTAATGACACTCCCATCAGGGCCTTTTGACTCTTCACAATCAGAAGGACCTGGGAAGGAGGAAGCTTTGAATCCTGAGGCCTTATGGTGGCTGCTTGCAAATCCCCTCTCATGGAAGGGTTTCTGTTTAGAACCAATTGTGTTAAATACTTGGAAGGAAAGTCAGAGGCCTTGCCTCTTCCTTCTTTAAGGAAGACATCAAATACTACATGTAAGATTCTATATGAACCATTTTTTCTATTTCTAATAAAATTCCTTTTATTAAAAAAATTTTTAATGTTCAAATTTGAAAAAATTCCACTTAATAGTATTTTATTTTTTCTAATTACATGTAAAGATAGTTTTCAACATTCATTTTTATAAGATTTTGAGTTCCAAATTTTTCTCCCTCTCTCTCTTCCCTCCCCACTCCCCAATTCAGCAAGCAATCTGATATAGGTTATATTTGTACAATCATGTTAAACATCTTTCCACATTAGTCACATTGTGAAAGAAGAATCAGAACAAGAGGGAAAAGCCATGAGAAAGAAAAAAACAAAAAACAAATAAAGTGAAAATAGTATGCTTTGACCTGCATTTAGACTTCATAGTTCTTTCTCTGGATGTGATAACATTTTCCATCGTGAGACTTTTGGAATTGTCTTGGATCATTTTATTGCTGAAAAGAGCTAAGTCTATCATAGTTGATCATCTTATAAGGTTGTTGTTAACTGTGTACAATGTTCTCTTGGTTCTGATCACCTCACTCAGCATCAGTTCATGTAAGTCTTTCCAGGTTTTTCTGAAATCTGCCTTCTCATTATTTCTTATAGCATAATAGTATTCCTCTGTATTCATATACAACAACTTGTTCAGCCATTTCCCCATTGATGGGTATGTCCTCAGTTTCTAATTCTTGGCCACCACAAAGAGTTGTTATAAATATTTTTGTACATGTAGGTTGTTTTTCCTTTTTTAATGATCTTTTTGGGATATAGTGGTATTGCTGGGTCATAGGGTATACAGCCCTTTGGGCATAGTTCCAAATTGCTCTCCAGAATGTTTGGACCAATTCACAGTTCTCCTAACCATGCATTAGTGTTCTGATCTTCTCACATCTCCAACATTTACCATTTTCCTTTTCTGTAAAATTAGCCAATCTGATAGGTATGAGGTAGTAACTCAGAGTTGTTTCAATTTGCCCTTCTCTGATCCATAGTGATATAGAGCATTTTTATATGACTATAGATAGCTTTTTATTTTAATCTGGAAACTTCTTGTTCATATCCTTTGACATTTTATCAATTGGGATTGACTTATATTCTTATAAATTTGATTCAGTTCTCTATATATTTGAGAAATGAGACCTTTATCAGAAGCACTAGTTATAAAAATTGTTTCCTAGCTTTCTGCTTTCCTTCTCATCTTGGTTGCATTGGTTCTGTTTGTGCAAAACCTTTTTTTAATTTAATGCAATCAAAATGATCCATTTTGCATTCCATAATGTTCTCGTTCTCTCATACATCCTTCCCTTCTCTATTTCTACTCTGTATCAAGGTTAGTATGGTGTGAGACCCAAATGCCACCTGATCCAAAGGGGAGAAGGTGTTTGGAAAGGGTTCTTCTTGTTTCTTAAGTATCCAAATCTGACAAGTATTTTTAGGGCCAGCCCCTCAAGTTTCTAATTAGGGCTATCTGCCTATCAAATGAACATTTCCTCGCTCATCAGCTAATTATCTAGTTTACTAGTCTCTTTGTGAATTTTTTACATCTCTAATGTTCAACTATCCCCTGACCATTCAGTATTGAAGATGCCAGGACTGGGGAGTGTTAAAACAGACAGTAAGGGCCAAGGATATTGACTGAAAGCATTAGATCTAACTGAATTTCTCCTCAGAGAAATTTTCAATAGTACTGTATTTTCTAGGACACTTAAAGGTTTGCCAAGTGATTTTAATCATTGGATCCACCCAAAAAGAGCATGAGTAGTGTAGGATGAATATTGAGATATTACAGTATTATACTGGTGCTAACAACTCCCAGGATTAATTTGAGGATCCAATGAGGCAAGATATGTCTTTCATAAACTTTATCCTTATCCACACTTTAACAGATCCAGCAAACTCAGACTTGAGTGTTAAAGTGACTTGCCTGAGGTCATATAGCCAGAGATAGGGTCCAAATTCTTCCAAATCTAATTAATTACTCTTTCAGAACTTTCTTCTTTCCTAAATACTGACATGTGTGCTGCACTCTGTGATGGTCACTTCTCTTCAGAATTTGGGATAAGAATTTATTATTTGGAAAAAAAAATTGTTGGGAAAGCTGGAAAGCAGTCTGGAGGCAATTGGTATAGATAGATATCTTATACCGTTTACCAAGATAAGGTCAAAATGGATATATGACCTAGATGTAAAGAGAGATATTGTAAGGAAATTTGAAGAACATGGGACATATTGATCAGACTTATGGATAGGTGAATAATTTATGAATAAATGATAGAGCACAGTGTGAAATAAATGATTTTGATCACCTTTAAATTAAAGGTTTTGTACAAAATAAACAAACAAATTTGGCCAAGATAAGAAGGAAAGCAGAAAATTGGGAAAAAATTTTATAGACAGTTTCTTAGATAAAGATCTCATATCTCAAATATATAAAGAATTTTGCCAAATCTATAAGAATGTATCATACCCCAACTGATAAATGGTCAAAGGATATGAATAGGCAGTTTTCCAATGAAGAAATAAAAACAACTTTTAGTCACATGAAAACATGCTCTAAATAATTATTGATTAGAGAAATGAAAATCAAACTACCCTGAAGTATCATTTTATACCTATTAGATTGGCTAAAATAATTGAAGGGGAAAGAGACAAATGTTGGAAAGGATATGGAAAAGTTTTGACCCTATTTCATTGTTGGTGGAACGGTGAATTAATCCAACCCTTTTGGAGAGTATTATGGAATTATGGCCAAAGAATTATTAAACTGCTTATACCCTTTTATCTAGCAATAACACGACTAGACGTGTTTACCAAGATGATTAGAGAAAAAGGAAAAGAACCTCTATGTTCTAAAATATTTATAACTGCTCTGTTTGTGGTGACAAAGAACTGGAAATTATAGCAAGTTGTGGTATATAATTGTGATCAAATACTACTGTGCTATAAGAAATGATGAGCTCTATGATCTTGGATAGACTTGCACAAAATAATGAAGAGTGAAATGAACAGAACCAAAAGAATGTTATATAAAGCAAAAGCAATATTGTTTAAAGAACAACTTTGAACAACTAAGTCATTTTGTCTATTATAAATACTCATATTAACCTCAAAGGACCTATGAAGGAAGATGTTATCTGCACCCGGAGAAAGAATTGATAGATGGAAGTATATATAGAATGGTTATATATATATATATATATACATTATATATTTTACATATACAGTACATTACATAATTATATAATTTATATATTTTACCTATATATAGTATACCTATATACATATATGGTAGGCATCTCTAATGGTAGCCATCTCTAACATGGGGGTTGGAGGGGAGAGGAAAGAAAAAAGGGAAAAAAAGAAAGTTACATGATGACACATAATAATATGGTATAATATAAGTTTATAATAGAATATACTTATATATCTAGTAATTCTAGATTATATATTTATACTATAATATCTACACTATAATATAGAATAATATAATTTAACTTTATTATATATTTAAAAGGAATAGCAAGTTGTACATAATAGAGTTGCAATTTCATGTGCAATCATCTTTTTTTTTCTATTCCACTATGTTATGGAAATGCTTATTTTATTTCTTAAATACAGAATAAAATAAAATAAATAAAAAACTTGATTCTTATGACCATCTTATTGCCAGATTTCAGTGTTTTTAGAATATGCAAGTAGTACATATGAGAAGAATATAAATCCCTTAAAGTCAGGAACTGTCTCACTATTGCATTTCTATCCCCAGCTCCTAGCTAGAACAATGTCTGACCCATAGAAGGCGCTTAATGTATGCTTGTTGATTGATTAGTCACAACATGGATTATTATTATGTATTCCAAAGCTAGGTGGCATAATGGATAGAAGGTTGAGCCTGTAGTAAAAAAAAAACAAACCTGAGGTTTGAATCCTGCCTTGGATGCTGGCTGGGCTAATAACCTTGAGCAGGTCACTTGATCTCTGCCTTAGTTTCCACATCTGTAAAATGAAGATAATAATAGCACCTACCCCCCAGGCTTGTTGTAGGGCTAAAATGAGATCATACTTGTAAAGTGCTTTGAAAATCCTAAAAACACTGTGTAATTTTAGCTATTATGATTGTTTCTGTTGTTAATGTTATTGGGATTTGAGCCTTGCACAGACTAAGTGCTTTATTTATTTTTAACATTTATTTAAATTTTTTTGAGTAACACATCCTCTCCCTCTCCCATTCATTGAGAAAGCAAGCAACATGGTATCAATTATCCATGTGAAGTCATGCAAAACATATTTACATATTAACCATGTTGCAAAAAAAAAGCAAGAAATACAAGGTGAAAAAAACATTCTTCAATCTGTACTCATAGTAATTAGGTACTTTTAAAATACTTCTTGGATTGGCACGAATTTTGAGGATCACTGGTCTGTACATGTTTCCTCCATCTATCATCGTATCTCTTTTTACCTTTGACTTGGGAAAAAACAACAATTGAGATGTGCAGTATTGAACTTAGTAGTGCTGCTGCTCCCTCTTTTCTGACTGGTATTTCTTATTCAATGGTCATTCCTCCACCCCCACCGCACCCCCACCATCCCCGGTTGTCTTCCTAGTTTCTTCATTCTTCTTGACCGGAGGAATGGTGATTTCATCCTTTCTGTTTGAAAATGACAGTGCCATGAGTTGTATTTCCTCCATTTATTAACAATTCAAGATAGTGACATGGAATCATTGTCTGCCTTAATTCTGGGACTATAGGCAAAAAGAAAGAGGGGATTTGTATAACCTGGTCATGGAAACATGGTGAATATAGTGCTTCTTTCACTTTTCATTTTTTCCTAATTAAATGGCATGAACAGAATTCCTAGGATACATTAAAAATAGTGAAGAGAACACAATATGTACACCCTCTGGCCTTTTAAAAACATCCCCTCAACCAGATATTTGCTTATTAAATCATTCTTATTTCTTCACTAAAGTAGGTGACCAAAACACTATTATTAAATATCACTGTTTGCCTAGTTTGAACTACAGTATTCATTTAAAAGTAGGACAATTGCATTCCTTTTAAAATAGTGTGTAACCCAGTCTTTTAACTCATTCAGAGAATCATACAACTTCAGAGTTAGTTGGAAATGACATTAGATATCATTTGACTTTTTCCCTTGTTTATTTACTTAAAGAAGATTCCAAATACAAGCTAGGTTTTTTGTTTGTTTCTCCAGAGAACAATTTTTATTCAATATTAGCCCAACCCATACCTAGAGGAGGAATTCCTGCTACAACATTCACACAAAAATTATGTAATGTATGCCTGAAGAACTCCAGTGACTGGATAAGGCAGCCCATTTTTTTTTTTTTGTGGTCAGTCCTAGTTAGTAAGAAATTCTTGCTTATTTTTTTTTTTTAAGCAATCGGGGTTCAGTAACTTGCTCAAGGTTACACGGCCAGTTATTTCTGGGTGTGGTGCTGAGTGTCTGAGCCCGGGATTCGATCTCCAGGTCGTCCCAACACTGGAGTCGGTACCCCTACTCGCTGAGCCACCTGGCTGACCCTAAGCAATTGGGGTTAAGTAACTTGCTCAAGGTTACACGGCCAGGTGTTTCTGGGTGGGTGCTAAGTGTCTGAGCCCGGGATTTGATCTCCAGGTCTTCTCAACACTGGAGCCGGTGCTCTTACTTGCTGTGCTACCTGGCTGCCCCTATTCTTGCTTATTTTGAGACAAGGTTTGCCTTTTTTCCACTGATCCTCAGATTTTCTTAGAGAGCTTGGCCTGGATCTCTTCTTTGCCTTCTAAAGTTTCTCTGAAGCCTTTGCTATTATTTCATAGACTCTTTTTTGGGGGAAAAAAGAGAACAGATATTTTTTAGAAAAAAATATCCAGTGATTTTCTCATAATCTGATTAAATGTTGCTTGTGTATCTCCTGCATGGATTATTTTAAGTGACTTGACCAATCCATGTGGCAGGGGGAAAAATTCCCGAATCAACTGTTTCACTAAATTGATTGGTATTCTTGAGAAACTGACCTGGTAGGTCAGTCAAAATGGATTTCTGTATTGACTTAGTCTTTCAAGTGTGATACCAAAACAATAAAAATCATAACAGTACCACACAGCTAGATGGGCAACTAGGACATTGAGTAATTCTATCTGTATACACACACATATATATCTATATACCTACACATGTATATATGTGCAATATACACAGATGCCAACACATGTATATTGTGAAAACAGACATACACACACGTGAATATATGCTTAGGCATATGTTATACATACAAACACGTATATATGAACACATGTACATTATGTATATTTTGATGTTCAGCTGTTTCAGTCATGTTTGACTCTTTGTGACCCCATTTGGGGTTTTTTTTGACAAAGATACTAAAGTGGTTTGCTATTTCCTTCTTCAACTCATTGTACAGATGAGAAACTGAGGCAAACAGGTTATCTGAGACCAGATTTTAATTCAGGAAGATTGATTTTCATGAATTCTAATCTGGCCTTACACAGTTATCAACTGTGTGACCCTAGGCAAGTCACCCTCAGTTTCCTCATCTGTAAAATGAGCTAGAGAAGAAAATGCAAACCTCTCTAGTATCTTTGCCAAGAAAACCCCAAAGGGGTCATGAAGAATCAATTACAACTAAAAAAATGACTAAACAACAACAACTCTCTCTTTATATATATATATATATATATATAATATTTTTATATAGATACACATTTATACATAAACACATCTACATATGTATATAATATATTTGATGAATACCGACTGGATTCAGAGTTGAGTACCAATGGAGGGCTTCTTGAAGCATGGTTTGTGGTGATGGATTTCATTTGGAAAATTTCTGATCTCCAAACTATTCCTTGCTGTTTCTATCTCTTTAACTACAGCATTCGTCCAATGATGATGCATAATTGTGAATCATGGGACACGATGATCTTTGATGGATTCAGAGTACCTAGCCTGTAAAGCTTTGTGGACACTTTATATATACCGGCTCTCCTCATTTAATCCTCACAATAACCTTGGGAGCTAGTCTCCATTATTGCCCCCATTTTACATATGAGGAAATGAGGCCCACAAAGATCAAAGGTCTTACATCTGGGAGTAAGACCTATGTCATACAGCAGATTTCTCAAACTCTTTCCATTATACCATTTTGCTTGTTCATGTAGACTTCCTTGAATGTTTTTTGCATTGGTTTCTGATCCCACTGTGAGCACAATGTATGGTACAGAGTAAACAGTTAAATGTTTCTTGAATGAAATGATGAATTTCCAGTGTGAGTTCTACCTTAATGCATCTATTAGTAAAATTAGAATTGTAGTACCTGCTCAACAAATCCAAAGGTTTTGGTGGACCATGGCAATATGGTGAACATTGTTCTTGGTATCATCATCATAATATACATTTATAGCTATTATTGCTATTTTTATTATTAATGCTTACTATGCATATTAAGGAATAAAGTTCAGAGGAGAGCTACCCCCTTTTTTTGGAGGGGGGAAAGCAAGGCAATTGGGGTTGTGACTTGCCCAAGGTCACACAGCTAGTATCCGAGGCTGGATTTGAACTCAGGATCTCCTGACTCTGTGGGCAGTGCTCTATTCACTACACCACCTAGCTGCCCCTAGAGAGCCTTTTATTGAAATCACTTAGAAGCGACCTGGTACAAAGAGTATGGAAAGGGAAACTCTGTCATGATCATCTCCTCTCCCTCTCCCCACCCCCATTCCCTACATAAAAATGTAAAGAAAACAAAAGTTAACACTTGAAAAAAAAATCTCTGGGTAGGTCCTTTGATTGATTGACTTGACAAAAATGACTAGTGATTTTGGTGTAGTGTAGACAATATTGACTTTGACTTCAATTTGCTTTGTGAATCCCTACCCCTCTTTGAGTTTGTTTCTTCCTCTGTAAAAAAGAGTGCATTGGACTAAATGATTTAAAAAAGTCTCTTCCAGTTCTAAAGTACTATAATTCTGACCCTGTAGGAGTCAGATTTAAATCCTTATATATCAAACCCTCAAAATTTTTCTGAAAAAAAATTGCAACAGTATGAAATTTTGCATCCCAGGCCAATGTTCAGCTCTCTTGGACTTTCACTTCCTCTCTGTGTTTTGATTAACCTAACCATGCAGAAAACTCCACCCTGAGCCAGGGAATTCCCTATTTGATATTTAAAATAATCTATGTAAATAGACCCAGTGAACTTCTCTTGAATCACCTTCTCAATGACTGATGATTTAATAATAAATTAATAATAGCATTCATGCTGTCTGGTGCTTTAAGGTTTGTGAAGCATTTCCCATTTGTTATCTCACTTGCTCCTTACAATAACTCTGTGAGGTAGGGACTGTTATTATTCCCATTATAATGAGGAGAATATTGAGGCTGAGGATTGGATGGCATGCCAAGATTTACAGAGTAAGCACCTGAGTTGGTATTTGAACTTGGGGTTTTCTGACTTGGCTGTTCAACTAGTTCTTTTTCTTTCTTTCTTTCTTTCTTTCTTTCTTTCTTTCTTTCTTTCTTTCTTTCTTTCTTTCTTTCTTTCTTTCTTTCTTTCTTTCTTTCTTTCTTTCTTTCTTTCTTTCTTTCTAGGTTGGGGGTCATGGTAACGAGTTTTGCCTGGGTTTCCTAACTCTACATAGCTCCTATTCAGCATTAACACCAATCTGGAACCAGTCTAAGTTTTAACTCCGTAAGTGTCTCAGGCAATACCTGAAGCTTTACCAAATACAATTAAAAGGTTGCTGTTTACACAAAACTATTTACCACCAGCATAATGCAAACAAGGGAGTAATGGAATGAATGATAAAAGCAATTTATGGGACTTTCATGTATGAATTTTCAGAACACTTTAAAAGCCTCTCTACATGATTAGTGATAGGAAGATGTATGAGTCCAGGAAGAGAATTTTAAAAAAGGGGGGCAGAATGGGACTGAAAAGAAAAAGGCCTTGGTTTTCCAAGGTGATCTGGGGCCAAAGCCAGCCATTTGCCCTCTGAGGTTTACTAAATACTGCCCTTTTGGACAGGCCCTGTACGACAAGTCCTCTGCCATTATTCTTTTCAATGGGCCATAGTTCCTAGAATGGTGGGACCTGGCTGGGTCATAGGCTGCAGGTTCATTGGAGTGACCCTGGCATTTCTCAGAAATGAAGTGACTTTTATGTAATGACCCACAGTGCAGCTGATCAGTAAGGAAGTAATGGAAAGTTTGGATTGTACTCCTTGTTATCAGTTTTTGAGGCTTTAATGCTGCAGAGTGAGGGTCATGGGGATAAATATTTAAGTAGCTGCCAGCTTTCTCACAGCCAGGGGGATGGAAGTTTACAAAGTCACCTAGAAACTCTCTTCACTGCATTTCTTGCCTGGGATAAGCTAAATTGCTGGCAGTAGCCTGCCGGAAATTCTTGGGACATTGGGTTATAATTAAAGATCCTTATTTATGATATTATTATTCTAAGTCTTATTATAATAAGGTTTGTTATATGCCACACTCCCTTCCTTCTGCCCCACCCCCCCTCCTTTAACATGCTAAGTGGAGCCTATATATAAACCCAACACACATACCTTCAACAATAATTCGTTTTTATTTAGCACCTTAGAGTGTACAAACCTCTTGACCTCACTGAACATTGCAACTCTGTGAGGCAAATGCTATATGTCGTATTATCTTTATTAAACAAATGAGGAAACTGAGACAGCAAGAAATTATATGTTTTCCCCACAGCCAGTAAGTGTCAGAAGCTAGATCTGAATCCAGGTCTTTCCAGACTTCAGGTTCAATCTCTTGCTATAAGCTTTGTTGGTTCTCAGTTCCAAGTATCTTATCTGAGCCCATCCTCTGAAGTAGGCAGGGCAGATCTTATCTCCATCTGCTATATGAAGAAACTCAAACCTAGGATGGTTAGCTGACTTTTAATGTTATGTAGGTCTCCAGGTCTTTCTGGCTCCTGGCCAGTGTCCTTTCTGGTACATCATGCTGCCCCTCACTTGCCTCACTCTGCGGGAAGGGGGTGCTTGCCTTGGACAAGGCTTCTTGTCTCTGGGCCTTTGTGGAGATGGACGGCAAAACCTCTTGCAGAAGGCATGATTTGTGTTGAGAGGGAAAGGGAATAAATATTGAATAAGAGTCTCTGTGTGTTGGGGAGGCTAGGTGGTGCAGTGAATAGAGCACTGGCCCTGGAGTCAGGAAGACCTGAGTTCAAATCCGGCCTCAGACACTTAACACAAAAACTAGCCTTGTGACCTTGGGCAAGTCACTTAACCCCAATTGCCCTAAAAAAAAAAAAAGAAAGAGTCTCTATGTGCCAGGCATTGAGCTAGTATCAAACATCTCATTTAATCTTCACAACAACCCTAGGAGGAAGATGCTAAGAGCTATCATTATCCCCATTTTATAGTTGAGGAAACTAAGGGAGACAGAGGTTAAGTAACTTGTCTGGTTCACACAGCTGGTATCTGAGGTTAGATGTAAAAATAATAAGTGCAATTATTTGTCTCTTCTTCTCATTTCTTAGATAAGGAAAAGGTTAAATGATTTTCCATCCCAAATTACTAGTAAATATATGAGATAGAATTCAAATTCAGATCTTCCTAATTATAATTCCAGAATTTTATAACACTGTAATATATTGTACCTACTATGTTCTAGGCACAGTTCTAGATACTGTGAATAAACAAGAATAAAAGTCTCTCTTTTTTTCTTTCTCCTACCTCAATATTCCTGTTCATCTCCTATGATACCAATTTCAACATGACTCTGGAACCAAAAGAAAGGGAAGCATGGGGATTAGATTCACAGATCCTAAGAAGTGACTGCCTAGTCCAACTCCATTCTTTGATGGAGAAAGAAATCTATGTCCAGAAAGATGGAGGAAGTGACTTACCACAGGTCATATAGCTAGAGTGGTAGAGATGGGACCCAAATCCAATTTTCTAACTCAGAGTTGGAGAATTTGGAAGAGAATTTAGAGACCATGGAGCCCAATCCTTTCATTCTATGATATGATATGATATGATATGATATGAGCCCAATGTGATGAAGTTTAGAGGAAGGAATCAGTTCAACAATCTTCCTATGAACCTACTATGCACAAAGCACTCTGCTAACTGCATTACTATTTAATTTATATGAGGCTTATGGGTATATATTATTGAATCATGATAATATCAGTGCCCTCAAGGTCTAATCCCATGCTTTAAAATGAAAATATTCTCTACTTCCCTTCTTTTGAATTCTGCCTTTAACAGTTACTAGTTGTGTGACCTTGGACAAATGACTTATTTTCTCTGTGCCCTCAATTTCCTCATCTGGAAAATGTGACTAATAATCCTTGTATTACTTGCTTCTTCAGGGGTATTGTGAAAAAATGCTACTAAACATTAGAACACTGTATAAGAGCCAGGGTCAGCGAAAAAAATGGCGCCCCCCCGTGAATGTCTCCCCGCTCATCAAGGCTGGACGCTATTCGGCCCTGCTCTTGGGGATAGTGTACGGTTCTAAGCGCTATGCTTATCTAAAGCCATGGGCAGAAAAAGAACGGAAGCTAGCAGCAGAGCAAAAAAAGAAGGAAGAAGAACTGAAGAAGGCCCAACAGAAATTGGAAGAAGCCCGAGGTGACACCATATTGAAATAAGAGATTGGCTGTGTTTTCTTCTGCAAGAGTTGTGGTCTAATAAAGCTTTCTATTGATAAAAAAAAAAAAAGAACATTGTATAAGTATGAATTATTGTTGTTGTTGATGTTGGTGCTATAGATACCAGCTGATGATAGAACCTCTTAGCAACCTCTCCTTATAGTTCTCAACCTAAATAGAGTAAACAGAAAGTTAAATATATGAGATAGATACTATCACTAATGTGTCCGGAGGGACTGCTTAGTCAGCAGTTTCCTAGCTCTGTTGAAACTCCTGTATCTATCATATATCCGAGTCCCCATGTGATGTTAACTCAAATTACAAGGGTCAAGACCTATCCCTTTTCCTCTAATAGGTCACATTTCCAGCTTACTCACTCTCCAAACAACCATTTCACTGAATGATTCAGGTAAAAGGACACATTTGACAAGGATGTACTTTGTAGGGAGATGGATGACTGAGATTGCTGAAGGATTCCTGCTTTTGCTTTTTTTTTTTTTCAAAGCAATCGGGGTTAAGTAAGTTGCTCAAGGTTACATGGCCAGTTATTTCTGGGTGTGGTGCTGAGTATCTGAGCCCAGATTTGATCCCCAGGTCATCCCGACACTGGAGCCGGTGCTCTTACTTGCTGAGCCACCTGGCTAAGCAATTGGGGTTAAGTAACTTGCTCAAGGTTACACGGCCAGGTGTTTCTGGGTGGGTGCTAAGTGTCTGAGCCTGGGATTTGATCTCCAGGTCTTCTCAACACTGGAGCCGGTGCTCTTACTGGCTGTGCTACCTGGCCGTCCCTGGATTCCTGCTTTTGTAATCAGCCTCTATCCTATCCATTTAAAGCTGTCTTGTCTCATTGGGGATATCTCAGTAGCATGTTATTTATTATTGGGGCAGACCTCTGGGTAATTGTGAAGTGTAAAAAAGCTTTTATTTTTTTTTAAATTTT
Source organism: Petaurus breviceps papuanus (assembly GCF_028583685.1). Classification (NCBI taxonomy): domain Eukaryota; kingdom Metazoa; phylum Chordata; class Mammalia; order Diprotodontia; family Petauridae; genus Petaurus; species Petaurus breviceps. The sequence continues at coordinate 8 of NW_027187117.1, read as the reverse complement.
ATTTTTTT
>NW_027187116.1:1008-14735 GCF_028583685.1 Petaurus breviceps papuanus | reverse complement strand
AGGACAGTCTTTCACCAGTGGACAAATCTGGCAAAATAACATCAAAACAGACAGACAAAGTACCAGCAAAACAGCCATGTCTCCTCAGTCCTTGGCAGCTCAGGGGGCAGGTCTCAAAAGTCCAGGGCAATTCAAAGCGGCCACCAGCAATCTCTTAGTCTCTCTCTCTCCACGAGGTGCTGCTTCCAAAAAAAAACTTCCGCCTCTCTCTTGTCTCTCCAAATCTACATCACCAGCTCCTCCCACTTCAGGACTTTCTTTTCACATCAACAAGTCCATCCCACAGGTGGGATTAACAAACTCTGGGTTTTAACACAATCAATTTGAAAACCAAGCCAATACAGGGGAATCTTTAATTGCCATTACTATCACAGGTATTTGAGCACACCCTTACAAATCATCAATGAATAGCAAAGGGTAAAGCCAGGCTGAAGAAGGTCTGGCATGAGATCCAGCGAAGCCAGGGTTATCCCGGGAGCTTGTAGAGCATCAAATAGCTACATAATCAAACAGCTTTTCCCATTCTGTCTGCAGCAACCGATTCTCATCCTCAATAACAGTGAAACTTTTACATTTGGATGAATGTCTCTGTCCAGGTGTGCTGCAGAGGGTCATCTAAGAAGATGAAGGCAGGAGGAGGAGCTGGGCCTGACCAGAGACACCCAGCAGAAAGGTGGACTGGGAGAATCGGCTTTTAAAGGTGCCAGGAGAAGAATATTCAGGATATCTCAAAGCAGTGAAGCTTCCAAAAGACTGGGAAGAGATCTTGGGGGTCCTTCCTACCCATAGTCCTTTCCCAGAAAACTCTGACTAGAATTGACCGACACATAGATGTCCTCACCTCTATAAAACCTTTATGAGAAAAGCCTCCACATCTGTGGAGGGCGCCCTCAGTTAAAATGTGAGAAAGGGTCCGTGATGCTTTCACAGATGATTTCCCAAAGCAGACCAGATCTTCACAGTTACAAACAATATTGATAGGTGCAGAACAGCCAACATCCCTGTACCTATACCTCAGGAGAGGCAAAAGCAGCCCTCAAGTGTTTCTCTACCAAGGAATCCCCCATGCTAAAGTCAAGATGGTGCAGAATTCTTTGGTAGGTACACACCCTTGCCCATAGTCAAGGCAACTGCACAGCACAGGCTGAGGACATAGGACTGTGGCTGGAGAGTAAAGGGAAAGATGGCTGGGGCCCATTTAAAATAAAAGTCCAAGTGGATGACTCTCCAATTCAACCAGCTGGCCTTTTAGTTATGCATGACCGCAGCAAGAGAGATGTGTGCTCTCCAAGGTGCTAAGCACGGTACCAGAGACAGCTCACACAGTGTCCAAGTGGAAGTGGGAAGGCCTTTTGTTGGCCAGGGGCCCCCAGATGCTTCTATCTGTGCTTGCAGCAAGGCCACAATGGCCACTCCAAAGAGAGCAGCCCCATAGAAAGCCAGAACACATTGTGACAGGCTGGTGGGTAGGGAGTCCATTGAGTTAACCCAGCTGTGCGTGGGGTGGATGAGGAGCTGGATAAAGGAATGAGTGGCAGCCAGGGAGCAGAGCAGAGGACCTTGGGGAAGTTGCAAGGCTCCTTCAGTGATCCCCACTGCTCCTTGAGACCAAGGCCCATCTCTCCCAAACCAGCCATGGCTGTGAGTCACGGCTCAGCTCACTGTCTAAAGAATCAGAAATGTGAGCGACCCAAAGAGGCAACAGGAGCCTACCGTGGGTACAGGGAAGCCTGGGCATGTTGTTTGGCCTTCATTCTTGAAGAGGACCAGTGCACATGACCAAGGATGGTGGGTGAGTGAAGTGTCAAAGACCCAAAGGGCTGGAAATGGCTGCACAGGTGAGAGACAACAGGCAACATGAAGGAGACCATCCCACGGGAGGCGTAGCTCCTGGGGCAGGCGCATGGACGAGAGCTCCATAGGACCGGGACTGTACACCCATGTCCAGGAATTGACAGACATGCCCAAGTATCCAGGTTCTTTTCAGACAGTAAGAGGTTTGAGGGGAAGCTTGACTAACGAAGGGCCCTGAGAGGCTGCCACTCAGACCTCCCCAGGGGTCCATCCCATCAGCCACCAGCACTGAATGACAACACCTCCCCTTACTCTGGGGGACACAGAACGCCTGCCCCACTGAGGCCTCCCTTCACCATCCCTTTCACTGACCTGCAGTCTTCTCTGGAGTCCTCCTGCTTAGAGGCTGTCCTTAGACATCCCACGTGGAAGCAAGGCTCATCCTGGGCAGCATCTTGAGATGACCAAAGGGCATGTCCTAGGGCAGAGAAGGTAGGGGGATCTGCAGGGGTGGCAGCATCTTTGTCGAGCCCTTGAGCTCCCTCTCCTATGGCAGAGGAGATGATAGGACCTGTGTCCCCTAGAGAGGCCCAAGGGTGTTGGCATCACTGATCATCACTTACAGCACTCCCAGATCTGGACTGGCTATAGGCAGGTCTATTCACTTGGAGCGCTTTCAGACTCTGTCTGGTCCTATCAGAGTCTACTTCGAAATGACTAAGAAGTAAAGAAAGCAAATGGAAAGGATGGTAACAGTCCCAGGGCACATTTATAAAGTGCTTGAAAGTGGACACAGTGGTCTCCTCACCACCAGCCCGTGAGGTAGCTAAAGAAAGCACCTTCATCTTCATTTTCAGACAAGGAAACTGAGGCTCAGGGATTGAAATGGCTTGCCCATGGCTCCTCAGAGTGTTACATCTGGATTGGAACCCAGGCGTTCTGGTGTCCAGCCCAGAGCTGTCCCACACCAACTCCTGATTTTTAAAATCTAGAGCTGGAAGAGGGAGGCCTGAAGTATCCCTGGTCAATCCCCCTTATTTTGAAGAGGGAGGCAATGCTCTAAACAAAGTGATGATTAGTGAAGCACCCCCCTCTTCCTTCCCTGGGGTCTTCACTGGGATCAGCCATCTCTGCCTCCCCCAGTCAGAGAAGCTGCCACCACACATTACACCCCAAGCTCTCCCAGGAGCTCATCAGACACAGTCTCCAAGACAGACTTCATTTTAAGGCTTCCACTAAAATCCCTGCTTTTTCTGACCAGTCACAGTGCAGCTGTGTGTCTTGTGTCCCTCAGAGATCACCTCATCTGACATGGAAGGAAACTGAGGCCCAAGAGATGGAGTGATTTGCCTGCAGTCATACAGGTAGGAAACTTCAGAGCTGAGATTTGAACTCAGCCTCCTGACTATTTAGATGCCAAAGCCAGCATTCTGTACAGTCTGCCACATTACCTTTCTCAGCTAAAGTCCCAACCCTGTTTGAGTAATAAATAGGCCAGCCCATGGGTGATGGTTTCAGAGGATGCTTGAAGCAGCAAATATCTAAATATTATTCTTACAAAATTGTGTCGATCTCCTTCCACAGTACATACGACTGGGGCAGTGGAGGGTATTAATTACCCTTGGGAGCTGATTACCCTGTGGAACGGGGCTTTAATTATATTTAATTAGCACACATAATTATAAAAATGGTTTTGCTCTCTTCTAATGACTTGACAAAATGACTCCCACAGTGTGGGAAGCGAAACTCCATCCCCTCTCCAGGTTGTCTGCCCTCCAGAGATTGCCCTACAGGAGTGCGGCAGCTAGAGTCGGAAAAGCAGCTGCTTCCAGGGAAAGCCAAGAGGGGTCTCTGGAGTGCTTGGCTAAAGAGAGATGGGCCTGCTGCAGAATCGGGGAGCTCCCGGTCCTCGGCAGGGGTTCAGCTAATGACAGGAATCCTCCTCAGCTGTCTCAGCCCCTCCTCCAAAGGCTTTGCACTTAGGCCGAAGATGCTGGAGCCAAGGCCAGGTCTTAAGCTGGTGAGAGCAGCACCCCTCAAAGGTGTCCCAGAGAAGCTATCGCCAAGATCCTGGGGATCGGCATTGTGAATCTGCTGATAGAATGAAGATGCTTGCTTTTGCCTGTAACCCCAACACAGAGCCTGGAACATTATCGATGCTTAATCAGTGCCCCTTAGAGTTATTATTCCTCACACCAAGCCTCCAAACACTACGAGTCACCCTCAGTGAGGTTCTAGGTCATTCAAAGAAATCGGCCAAACCATCCACACAGGAAGAACAAAGTGGATGGAAAATCCCCATTGTCTAGATTGCCACATGTAGTTGGACAGGCACCTACTAAATGAGTCCATTAAAGGGTGGACCTTAGACAAACCCTGCTGGTGAACGTTAAATTGAAAGGAGAAGTGGATTACCTAAGAAATTGCATGGCAATGCCATCCCAGAAAGCCTCACATCCCCAGATGTGCACAGCTGCCAAAATATGTTTGATAAACGGCAGGGCCCCTGCCCCAGTTCTGCAGAATGATTGTGGATTACAGAAGCCTGCAGATGCCCACAGGGCCATGGAGATGTTAATGTGGTAGACACCAAGGACTCTCGCACATGGAGTGAGATAAAAGACAGCTCCCCAGAAACAACCCCTCAGCAGGTCAGTCAGATCCTAACAAGGATCTATTCGGGAGGGTTCGTTAAGTGCCCGAATGGAGAGGCTTCTGGGAATACAAATATTCTAACAAAGATGTCTGTCTGGAAAAGATGGATCCCTGTTCTCGGGTAAGAGCGAGAAGGCAGAGGTCCCTGGAAAGCTGCTTTGGGCTCTCTGGTCACCTGGAGGATGCAGGGGGGTCTGGGCATGCTCTGTCTCTTCTCCCCAGTGCAAGTGCTCATGCCTGGGCTCCCTTCCCCAAAGGGGCCCAAACTTTCCCTGGAGGGGTAATTCTGGGTCATTGCAGAGTTTCTTCTGGTTTTGATTTATTAACTTAGGGTAACTTCCCAAAAGGCAGAATGAAACTGATCTCAGGGCTTCCTTCCGCCTTTAATGTAAAATGAGGTCAGCATTGTGTTGCTCTGGTCAGACCTCGGTTTGGCCCTCAGGGGACCGGCAGCCCCCTCAGGTAGAGATGGCCCTGGGCAGGCTGGCAAAAGGAGGCATTCCTGAGAGTCGGAGGGCTCCATGAGGTCCAGCTGCCACTGGCTGGATGGACTGTCCTTGGTTGACAGTGACCCCCAAACTCATGGCTAGTGATGGAGTTCTAGTGACCAGATTGATCTATGGAGTCTAAGATGAGAACACAGCTGGGGGAGTCCCAGAGAGTGAGGATCAGCTCCCTCACCCCATGCTCCTTCCTCCCTCCCCCTCCCCTGGCCATCCTCCTCCTCCTCTCCCCCAGGCCGCTCAGTCAGCTCGGAGACTCCCTTCCCTGAGACTGTCAGAAGGCCAGAGACCAGGCTTAGCCTTTGGCCACGCTGGTTTTCAGGCAGTCGATGGGCCCTGGACCACCTCCATACATGTGTCAGCACTGTGGGAAATCCCCAAGGACACTCAAAGCCCCACTATTGTAAGGAGCCCAGGTGGGATAGAAAAGGGAAAAAGGTGTTCAGAAAAGTGGGGAGGCCTCAGGGGGCTAAGTCTGGGGGAGGACAAGGCGGGCAGCCCCTCAGGCACAGCACTGCCGGGAACAACAGGAGCAGCCAGCTCCCAAGACTTGGACCCTTTTAAGATTTAATGTGCCCTTGGGGGAGGAGGATTTTGTGGTATTCAAACCCATGTATTTGTGAAATGTTCCCGTTACTTTCATAATGTGGCTTTAACAACCATAAACATTCTGTTACTGACTCAAAGTCGGGGCCACCTGGACATCATGAGGTAAAGGCTGGAGGTTCCCAGCGCCCAGGGAGATGGGTGTGAGGCTCAGGCCAGGCCGATGGCCCACAGGAAGCTCCTTTGGCTCTGAGCCTGGCCCGAGGACAAGGCAGCCCCTGCTCAGACACACTTTACAGCCCTGGCCCAGGTGCTTCTGGAATGAACTCTAGTGGCAGATGCTTTCATATCCCTTCTGTACATGGGTAAACTGAGGCCAAGAAAGCTTTTGGCATCTTTCTGAAGCCTTGCCCTGTCCCCAACACAGGACCGCAGGACAAAAGCATCACAGACCCAGTCTGGGCAGAGAGTTGGGCACCAGGGAGCCAGTCCCAGCTCTCCCCGCCTCCATAAGGCGGCCGGACTGGATGAGATGATACCAGGCCCCTGCAGGCTCTGGGCTTCGGGGACGGCCCCTGTGCAGTGCATTCTGTCCAACCAAAGCTACGGGGGCTGGGGGGGAGGTCCATGCCTCAGTTTCCTGAGCAGTAAATGATCAAAGCGGGGAACACTTTGAGTGAGGGTCTTCATTGCTTTTTGTTTTCTTGTGTGAAAGGTCCTCCCTGCTTCTGAACTGGACAGTCTCTCCTTGCGGGCTCTGTAGCTCCAATCCCCTCCAGGGCAGGACTGGCCAGGGAGCCCTTCCAGCCTTTGCTTAAAAGCCTCCTAGGAGCAGGGGGGGCCCCGTCTCGCTCTGGGAAGCTCCAGCTGGGGGGAAACCCTTCCCTGCACTGACTTCCCACTGAGAGGATCACGGGAACAAAGGGCTAGGTCTGGGAGAAGCCTAGGGCCCAGCCCTGCATTTCACAGAGGAGGGAACTAAGCAAACCCAGGACAGTTAAGGGGTGTGCTCAGAATCGCCCAGAGAAGCTCAGGCTTCTGAGGCTCTAAGGTAGACGCCAGGGCCAGGGGCCTCTCCAGCACACAGCAAGGAAGGAGCACCACAGTCCAGAGGGTGGGACCTAGAGTCAGGGAGACCTGAGTGCAAATCCCTCCTGGGACACTCACTAGCTGTGTGACCCTGGGCAAGTCACTGCACCGCTGCCTTCCTCGTTTCCTCTTCTTGGATTTGGGACAATAGGAGCCCTTGCTTCTCAGGGTCGTTGTGCAGATCAGTGAGATGTTGTAAGGAGCCTGGCAAACCTCAGGGCTGTAGGAATTCCAGCTCTGCTTGCCATCCCTGCTAGTACCTGCCCCACCACTATGATGATATGACCAGTAGTAGTAACTACCACTGCCACAGCTGCAGGGAGTGCACAAGGCCATCTCTGGAGCCCCCACTTCTTGGCTGCAGAAGGAGCAGTCCACGCCCCCCGGAACACCGTCCCAATCCTCCCCAGCGGCCGGCTGTCCCCCTAACTCTCCTAACGTGTGACTGCCCTCGCCCAAGCTTGAGGCCCTCATGTCTCCTGAACGATCTTGGAGCCGCCTGTTAGAACGGCCCAGCCATGATGGTGCTTTAATTGTTGGACCAAAGATGTGCTGACTCTGCGCACTGGGCCTGACCTCAGAGGTGTCACCGCCCACCCGGGCATGTCCTGGGCCTAGTGGGAAGGGGGCAGCTCCCTCACGCCCCAGGCTGTGCCCCCATCTTCTCCCCAACCCTTCCTGGGGTTCAATGCCTTTTACTGGCTTCCACATAGCCCTGGGGCAATCTCAGGCTCCTTGTGCATAGGGGATTAAGTGATTTCAGGTCATTCAAATGCTTTGATAGAATAGCTTTTGAATGATGCTATTGGGACCAGCAGAGTTCCACACCAGTGGAGCCCAGTGTCCATCTGGAGCAGCCCCAGTTTGGGCTGTGGTGTCTGAGGGGGGCTGCTTCCTAGAAGCTGGGGCTGGGGCTCGGGCAGGCAGGGCTCCTGAGGGCTGCTCAGACCAAGCCAGCAGGACCCTGGGACCTGATGAAGGGGCAGCACTGAAAAGTCAAAGAACCCGATCCAAGCAAACCTGGGGGGCTGCGCTGCCCATGCCCTCAGCAGCCAGGCAGCCCCCACCCCCATGGGGCTCCTGCCCCGGCCTGGTCGACTCTGCCAGGCTCCCACACTGGACTGTAAAATGAAGCCTTTTAGCTCGGCTCGTGGTGGCCGAGTTGGAAACAGAATAATGAGAGATCGTCACTCCATTTCAGAACATAAAATTAATTTTGGAAAACCGGAGTGTTGGACGTGTTCCCCCACAATAGCCCCTATTCGTGGCTATTGGCCCTCGCCAGCATCAGGGTCAAAGAAGGAGCCTTCTGTCCCCGGTGCCTGCTCAGCTCTCCCTATGGTCTGGGGTGACTTTTGTGAGAGGCACCAGGGAGAGTGCTGGCACGCTGTTTCCAAACGTGCCGCCTTTTCTGCTGTGCATTGGGATGGGGGATGAAAGCAGCAGATCCTTGGGGCTGCGGAAGCCCAGATTCCGAGATGGGGCAGCCCTCAGCACAATGACAAGTTCCAGCAGAAGCCCCTGGGAGGGCCTCTAGCCCACCCCTCCTTTGGGCAGGAGTGGCTGAGGGCCTCAAAGGGCTCAGCCAGCCCAGACTCTATGATGCCACCATCCCATGACCACTCGGGGATGGCATGGAGGGGATGGGTCAGCCAGGGCTTGGAGTCCCCACTTGCGGGGTGGGGGAGGGGCGCTTCCATTCCCAACCCAATTAATGAATGTAAGTACAGCATTGAATCCATCAAAGGTGCGGCCCAGGCTCCAACAAGTCACGGTTGTCAGCAGGATCCCATCTAGGAGCTGGAGGAGGAATGCAGGGGAGAGGGACTCCTGAATCACTCTGGGAATTTCTCTTCCCCTTCCTGATAGTGGCAGCTTCAAGTCCAGAGGTGAGTGCGGCTTCAAGGAAGAACTCTGCACCTGAGGGAAAGGGAGCTTCCACACTGTCTGGGGGCACCCAGGAGAGGTCTACACCGACAGGGACTTCCTGACCGGACAAATGGACTCCCAGGAGCCAGGAGGCCTGGGTTCACCCTTTGGCCTGAGCCCACCCTCCCCTGGGAGACTGTCTGTATAAGGGGAGAATGTTCGTCCAGTCTACTCGGATGATTCCAGAACTGTCCTTGCCATACCTGCTCAATTGAGTCTAGCTGCTCCTGGAGGGGAAGGCCATTATTGGGGCTCGTCACTAGAACCTGCAGGCCCTTACGGGGGCACCTAGAGCCAGAAGGACACTAGCTAGCCAGCTTCGGGGCCACAGAGGAGGTGTGAGACCAGGTACCAGAGACACGGTTCTCATGTAGGTGGGTTAGACTAAATGCTGCCAAGCTCTCACTCAACTCTGAGATTCAGAAATCTCGGGATGTTAGAAATGAGTGAACAAATTACTCAAAAGGAGGGGCCCCCTGTTCCCCCCAGGGGGCGAGGACTGATCTCTTCACTCCTTGTCCTGAAGCCGCCGTCCCCAGGCCTGCTGGGGCTGTGATTGGCACCTCCACCATGGACATCCTTGGAAATTCATCAGGATGTCACTGTTTGGCAGCTAAATCCACTGCTTCCTCTGCCTTATTTATGAGCTGAGCTCTGGGGAGCCTGGGGAGCCGTTCCTCTTAGCTGATGCATTTATTCAGCTCCATGCTCTGCTCTGAAAGCCCCCACCTCATTTGTAAATAAGCAACCCAGAAACACACGTTTCCCAGGTCCACATCAGGTCACTCAATGTGCAGAAGGTCACTGCTCATCATTCAGCCCTGACTTACTGCCTATCACCCCCAGAGGGTCCACACTGGGATGTCACTGAATCCACCAGCAGCCAGACCAAACGTGTGCCCGTCCACTCCTCACTGCCCCCTCTGCATGCAAGCACGTGCCCCCCACACACACTTATACACACACGTACACACATACATACATACATACATGTACATACACACGTGCTACACACACACACTTACATGTGCTGCCCAGAATGGGGCCAGGCTGATCAGAAAAGCCCTTGACTGGCCCCAGGTCCAGAGATTCAAAGTTCTCATACCCCAAGAAAGTTTTCTGAAGAGAAGAATTCAGCAGGGCTAGAAATGCTGTAAGAAAGCCCGACCTCAGGGTCACAGCTAAGCTAGGCTTCTCATAAGCACCAAACAGCGACAATGCTGGAGTTTTATAGGGTTTGCTATGTGGCTGGAGGAAGATCTCCAGGGGACGGCCCCAGGGTTCTCCCTTCCTGTGTGGTATTCAATCACTTGACTTGTGGCTGTGAGGAGGGCATCCTTGGCAGGCTTAGCAAACTGAAAGGGGACCTGAAGCTGGGAGAGATTATGGGAGTCAGCATCGCTAGCCCCTCCCTGCCCACCCCTCAGTTTCCTCATCTGTAAAATGGGGGTTGATCCTGTCTGGACTGTCTCCCTCAGGCAGTTGTGGGGAAAGAATTTTGTCAATCTCAAAAGGCCATTTTAAAATGCAGCTCAGTTTATCAGAGTTCGTTGGTTTATTTGTCTGCTTGTTTTAGGTTAAACCTGGGATTCTGTGGGTATGCCAGGAAGGGAGCCTCTCTCAAAACTCTAGGATGTGACTCTGCCTTTGTTTTATTATGTTAAAGCTAAACACCTACTATATGGTCTAGGGGCTGGGACAATGCTCCACATATGACATTCCACTTGATCATCCTAGTAACCTGGGAGCCAGATGCTGTGGTCATCTCTCTTATACAAGCCCCCACCAACAGGTTCGCCATTAACTGTCAGGTATTCGCCACTTTGAACCTAGGATAGTCATGTCCCAGGGGACCCAGCCTCTGAGGGAAAGGCAAGGAAAGATCCCAAAGAACTCTTTTCAGGGAGAGTCACTTTCCTGAGGTCACTTCCAACTCTAGCAAATAACACCGCCTCAGGAGGGATCAATAGAAATCCTCCCGGTCAGGTCCAAAAAGCCAACTTCCTAAGTCCTACCGAGAAGGAGGACGGCTAAAGCATCAGTCTGGTGACATCACCCCGTCCTACCCAAGAAATCCTGGGGCTCCCTTAGTCTCTCCAGGATGAAACAAACAGTTCTCTGCTTGGGTTGAAATCCCTTCATAACCCACCCCACAGCCTTCCCAGTCGTCTTCCTACTCCCTTTTGCCACATACTCTTGGATCTAGCTATTTACAGGTTACAGTTCAATCGGTAAACATTCATTAAGCACCTACCATGTGCTGGACACCAACCTGGTGCTAAGGGTTGGGAATACAAGAGAGGCAGAAAGAAGACAGCCCCTTCCCTCTAGGAGCTCAAAGCCAACTGGAACTGTCCCAGCATTCTCACTGCCCGCGCCTCTGCCTGTAACGCTTACCCTTCCGGTCTCCTGGCTTCCTTCCCCCCCACTTTCCAGGAAGCCTTTCCCAAGACCCCCTTAATGCTAATGCCTTCCAATTTATCCTCTCCATATCTTACTTCTATATAGCTTTTTGCATGGGTGAGGATTGTCTTTTACCTTTCTTAATGCCCCCACTGCTTATCATGGTGCCTGGACCATAATACAACTTAATAAATTACTAACTGGCTGCATAGGAGCAGATGGGCTTAAAAAAGATCCTGGAGGTCTTAGTGGTCACAAGTCTGATGAGACCAAAGGGCTGATGGGCCCTGAGGCTGAATTATGAGAAATGTCATGTCCAGAAATCAGGAGACCTCAGATCCAGCCCTGCTGCTGCCCTGACATCAGGCCAAGGACTGACGGGTCAACGTCTTGGACACACGTCTGGACCCAAAGATTCTCCAGAGCTTACTATACACTAGAGACACGTCCCCTCAGTGTTCATCGTCCCTCACCACCACTGTGGGGCCACCTATAAATCCAGCCCCACACACAGGGCCCAGACCCCACTCAGAGCCACTCTCCACATCTACCATTGGATCCAACCATTTCCCTGACAAGAGTCGGAGCCAGGACCCCACTAGACGGGCTTCCCATTTAACCCGCCTGTTCTATGGCGCTTTTGTCCAGAGGAAGGGGGACTCACTTTGGGCAGTAGCCCAAGAGACGCCGGCTAAGGCTGGAAGGTCCAGGCTCATCCAGCTCAGTTCTCATTGAGACCCACATCAGTCCCGCTCCTGAATTCATCTGGACTTTGAAACCAAGTCATGGCAGCCCCTTGTAGTCCCTTCTGTGCATCGATGCATTGTCTCCCTCTGTTAGGATGAAAGCTCCTTGAGGGTCTTCCCTTCTTTGCTCCTATTTGTAGCTCCAGCACTTAGCACAGGGCCTGGCAGATAGCATTTATTAAAGGCTGGTTTTTTCCTTCCCTCTTTCCCCACTTCCTCCCTTCCTCTCCCCTCATCTCTCTTCCTCCTTCCCTCCCATTTTCCTTACCTCTCCCCTTATATCCCATCCTTTTCCCTCCCTCCCTTCCTTTCTTTACCAAGGTCTGGAGGGCTGGGGGCAGGTGGCCCAGAGGGTGGTGGTATTGTGACAAGGTAATTGGTGAGAATAGAGGTTGGAGTAACCCAAAGCACAGAGTGGGGGCCACTGAACTGATGGCAAGGGCTGTGTGTGGGGCACCGCGGGGAGGGGACAGGACTAAACAGGGTGACTCCTCTGAGGCATGATCGCTGGTCCAGGTGATGAGGCCGCTGGAGACACAACAATCACCTCCATGGTCAGTTTGGTGCCCTGGTCCTTCTCAAATCACCCTGGCCAGTCATGACCCTCCTTTCAAAGGGACTCCTGGGGGCTCAAGTGATTTTTAGTAATTGTTTCAACCCTCACCACTCCCCCAGATGGCTCCATCTCTAGAAATGTTAGCACCCCTAAATAGCAGGGCTGGCTGAGCACTTGCCTGCCCACACCGAGCTTCCACACTCCCACATCCCCTTTCCATTGGAGCCTGTACAGCCACAGACAGTGAGAGAGAAGCTGAGCTGGTTACCACACAACCTCCAGCCCTCTGGGGATGCCCGGCACATACCCTTCTAGGCACTGCACATGTTCGGCTGCCTCAGGCTGTCCTCCTACCCCCATGCCCAGCCCTGGACCCTGCCTGGACCCTCCTGACCTGTGCCCAAAGGACGCTCCCAGCCCCTGTGGCCCCTCGGATGCTCTTCTTCACAGGCTGCCCAGACGCAGCCCATGTCCAAGCCTCATTGTCATGGCAACCATCCTACTGCACCAATCAATTCCCTGCTCCCCACCTCCAGACAGCATGTGAAAAACAGCATATTCAGAGCATGCAGTGAACAGGGGAGATGCAGATGCCATTGAAAGGCCCCCTGCCATAGAGCCGAGCAGACAGCCCAGGCTTGACAGCAGCCCTGCTGTGACACTGCCTGAGATAGCCTGCTCCACCAGAGGCTAGGAAGCTCTCCCTTATACCCAGACACCTCTGCCTTCCTGCTCCTCACACCCAGGCCTTTGGGGTCTGCCCAAGGCACTCCTGGCGGTCACTGACTGGCCATGAATGGGTTCTCCTGCACGTCCGAGATCAAGAGACCCGGGTCTCCATCTCCTCATCCCTAACATCAAAGGGCAGTCTAGTTTTCCTCTCATCCCATAAACCTGTAATCTGCCCAGTCCCGGCTCCATGGCATCATGCACCAGGTTAGAGTGGCCACACCCTATCAACACAAAGGAGACACTTGCCTTGGGACAAGTCCTGCTGGCCACTCGCTGTGTGAGGGCCCAACCCCGAGGGCCCAACCCCCAGGGCCCACGAGGACAAAATGTCAGGCATATGAACTGGGGAAGGAGATTTCAAAATCTGGGTCTAAAGCTCCAAGTCTGAACTTGAGCCTTGGGCCAAGTCTCGGGCCTGAGTCCAAGTTCAGGAAATTAAAGGACATACTTTACCATGGACACCCAGCACATCAGTGTAGACAGAAAAGACTTAGTCTGGGATGATCCCTTTGACAGACATGGGAGCCCTGTGGGGATGCTTAGCACTCTGCCTGCTGCCTGTCTGCCCCTCTGCCCCTCTACCCATTTGTCTCTCTGCCCTTTTGTCTCCCTGCCCTCTGCCCCTCTGTCTCTCTGCCCCTCTGTCTCTCTGCCCTTCTGTCCCTCTGCCCCTCTGTCTCTCTGCCCCTCTGTCTCTCTGCTTCTCTATCCCTCGGCCCCGCTGTCTCTCTGTCTCTCTGCCTCTCTGTCTCTCTGCCCCTCTGCCCCTCTGTC
>NW_027187116.1:0-908 GCF_028583685.1 Petaurus breviceps papuanus | reverse complement strand
GCCCCTCTGCTCCTCTGCCCCGCTGTCTCTCTGCCCCTCTGCCCCTCTGCCCCTCTGTCCCTCTGCCCCGCTGTCTCCCTGCCCCTCTGCCCCTCTGTCCCTCTGCCCCTCTGCCCCTCTGCCCCGCTGTCTCTCTGCCCTTCTGCCCCTCTGTCTTTCTGCCCCTCTGTCTCTCTGTCTCTCTGCCCCTCTGTCTCTCTGCCCCTCTGCCCCTCTGTCTCTCTGCCCCTCTGCCTCTCTGTCCCTCTGCCCCTCTGTCCCTCTGCCCCTCTGCCTCTCTGCCCCTCTGTCTCTCTGCCCCTCTGCCTCTCTGTCTCTCTGTCCCTCTGCCCCTCTGTCTCTCTGCCCCTCTGCCCCTCTGTCTCTCTGCCCCTCTGCCTCTCTGTCTCTCTGTCCCTCTGCCCCTCTGTCTCTCTGTCTCTCTGTCTCTCTGTCTCTCTGCCTCTCTGTCTCTCTGTCTCTCTGTCCCTCTGCCCCCCTGTCCCTCTGCCCCTCTGTCTCTCTGCCCCTCTGCCCCTCTGTCTCTCTGTCTCTCTGCCTCTCTGCCCCTCTGTCTCTCTGCCCCTCTGTCCCTCTGTCCTTCTGCCTGTCAGCCCGTCTCCTTGGCATCCAGAAAGCCTCATACCTGACTCTTCCAGGAATGTGTGTCTATAAAGCTGGGGCGGATGAACATCTTCCAGGAGCCCAGGGGGGCTCCCAGCTCTGTTTGAGTCAGCGGTCTCTTGTGGTTGTCCCAACAGCCCCAAAGCCGTCCCAAGGGAGATGGTTCTGGGGACTGTGGAGGTGGTGATGCCCTGGGCAGCCTCGGCCTTCAGCTTGGAGCTCTGCCCATCGTGGGAAGGACCCGAATGAGCCAGAGCGGGTCCAGAAGAGGAGCCCGGCTGCTGCTGGGCCTTGGGTCTGCAGTC
>NW_027187115.1:0-18172 GCF_028583685.1 Petaurus breviceps papuanus | reverse complement strand
AAACCAAGCCAATACAGGGGAATCTTTAATTGCCATTACTATCACAGTGGGACTCGTGAAAGGGGATAAGGTCCTTATGAAGGGCCTCATCGAAGAGAGTAGGGGAGTTCTTGAAGCCGTGGGGCAGATGTGTCCAGGTTAACTGGACAGAGTACCCACCCTCAGGGTCTATCCAGGGGAAAGCAAAAAGGGGTTTATTGGTGGGGGCTAAGGGAATGGTGAAGAAAGCATCTTTGAGACCCAAGATAGTGTAGACACAATGTGAAGGGGGAAGGAGGCTGAGGAGAGTATAGAAAATGGAACAGTAGGGTGAACGGTCTCCACCCTCTTGTTTACATCCCACAGATCCTGAACGGGCCTAAAGTCAGAGGTGCCAGGTTTTCAAACGGGGAGAAGGGGGAGTGTTCCATGAAGCTTGGCAAGGTTCTAGAATCCTTGCCTCCTGCAGCCAGGAAAGGTGAACTGCAAGGCCTCGATGGGCTTCACGGGACATGGGATATTGGTGGACGGCAACAGGGGAGGTGGTGGCAAGGAGCTGCACAACCACTGGAGGATGATGAGAGGCCAGGCCAGGGGGGTTGGTCTCTGCCCACACCCCAGGGTGGGATTCAAGGTGGTTTGCTAACAAAGGAGATGTATTGGATTGGGAGGTAGTTTCATGGAGCAGGAACTCAGAAGCTAGGGGCATGGTGACCAAGATAGAGGCTGGAGGTGGGGTGTGTGGAGTAGAAATTGCCATGGAGGTAAAGGGGCTGAGACCAAAGGAAATAGTAGCTTGAAGCTTTTGTAACAGGTCCCAGCCCAGGAGAGGGTAAGGGTAGTCAGGCATAACTAGGAAGGAGTGGGTAACAGTGCCTATTCCCAAATCCGCTATCCTATACACTTGAGGTGCATGGACAGGATAAGGTCTCCCTGGTGGCCCCTTGGACAGGGGAGGTCTTGAAGGGAGGGGGCCAAGGGGTTGAGTCAGGACAGAATGAGCTGCACCAGTGTTGACCAGGAAGTTGACAGCACGACCCCTGATTGTTAAATGCACCTGGGGCTCACGGGGGTCTAAGGAGAAAATCCCCAGGCCATGTCAGTCACTGAGTGCTAGAACCTCTGGAGTGGGATGAGGTTGCTCCTAAAGCTTTTTGTGGGGGAATTCATTTTTCCAATGGCCTAACTCTTTACAGTAGGTGCAATGGTCCTTTGCAAGACATGGGTGGGTACCACGTGGTACTGATTGCTACTGAACATATCAGCCCTACTTTGACAACAGCTGATGATCTAATATTAGCAAAATGGGTCCACCAAACGGCCAGCCATTTATGGGTCCAGGCCATACACTGGTGGACACAAGATCAAGGTATCAGTATCTCTCATTCACTGTTAAAACAGGTAGCAGAAGAATGTCATATATGTCAATTGGAAAAGGAGCAAACTGTTCCTCGGGTAGTAACTGGAGAAATAGCAAGAGGAAAAGTCCCAGCCCAAATCTGGTAAATAGATTATATTGGTCCACTACCACAAGATAAAAGATGCAGATTTATATGTACTTGTGTTGATACCTATTCAGATGTACTAGTGGCTTGTCCTTATGAGAATGAAATCCAAAGAGATGGCTAGGTGGCACAGTGAATAGAGCACTGGCCCCAGAGTCAGGAGGACCTGGGTTCAGATATGGCCTCAGACACTTAACACAAAAACTAGCCATGTGACCCTGGGCAAGTTACTTAATCCCAATTGCCCTCCAAAAATAAAAAAAAAAAAGAATGCAACCCAAAAAAACACCTGTAAAACTCTATATCTCATAAGTCTATATTATGGAACCCCAATGCAGATTCAAAGTGACAATGGGACACACTTCAAAGGTAATGAAATGAAGAGGTATATACACTAAACAATATAGAATGGATATATTATATTCCAATTATCCACAAGCATCTGGGTTAATTGAAAGAATGAATGGATTATTGAAAGAACAGCAAGGAAGTTAAGTTCCAATAATTCGTATCAACATTGGAAGGATAATTTGTTCATGGCTTTACATAATTTGAATAATAGATCATTGGGAGGAAGTACCCTTCTAGCCAGAATGATGACCCCAAATCTGCAAATTAGAAAACAACAAACAATTAAGATCCCAAATATTGAGCATTGGACTTTGAGGCCAGATGTCCCAGCACCGTATCCAGGAATGAAATGTATTGTTAATGTATTTTTGCCAAGTAAGGGACATGAAAGATCTTGGGGCTGAATGTAATGGTTATGGGATTTGAAGATCTTCCATGCCCCTTGAACTTGCTGACATAGCAGGAAGGGGTGGGGCAGGAGGAAGCTGGAGTCCAGCTGGAGGCAGTGTGGTTACTAGAAGTGTGGCAGCGGCAGTGATGGCAGCAGGAACTCCTTTTTTTTTGAACCAGTCAGAATTTCTGCTAAGGACTCCTGCTGAAGACTGCCAGGGATGGGAACTGCAGGGGGCTGGAACTGCTGGGAGTGAGCTGCATGGACACTGAGCACTTGCCATGAATGAGGAGAGGAGGACCTTTGCCTGAGATAGCCTGTTCTGTTTTGAAGGCTTGAGAATGTGGGTGTTTGCTGCATTAACTATGTGTGCCAACTCTATAGCTACTGTGATGGCTTTGACTTTCTGGTTCTGGGACTCAGTTTTCTGGTATTTGAATAAATATTCTACCTTTGTCCCCCATGTAGAGAGCCTGTTATATTTTGCTATTAATAACCATGTCAGCATATTTATAGTTACTGTAGGCATTGTGAATACTGCATTGTTGATACACAGTCTTGGGTGGTGGTCCTGGGGTGTGTGGCCAGTGTGCCAGAGCTTGGGGTGGCTGTAAAGAGGGTGCCCACCTCAGACCTCTGACAACATTTATGAAAACCCTAGCAATTTGGGACACAGCTCTCTCCACTCTGGAAGCAGAGTTTCACCGTGGCTCAAAAGTCAAGTAATGAAATGGAGGACTTTCAAGCATTCCTAATGAAAAGATGAGAGCTGAATAGAACATTTGACATTGACATAATCAAGAGAAGCATAAAAAGAGAAACATGAAAGAGAAACAAAATTTTTAACAAGGTTAAACTGTTTACATTCTTAGTAGAGCAGTTAGGAGTATATATAGACAGAGGGCACAAGTATGAGTTGTTTATGTTGAGATGATCTAAAAAAAGGTGAGAAAGAGGGATACACTGGGAGAATGGGGAAGGGAAGGTAGAGGAAAATTATCTCTCATAAAAGAGGCATACAAGAAAGCTTTTACAGAGGAGGGGAAAATG
Source organism: Petaurus breviceps papuanus (assembly GCF_028583685.1). Lineage (NCBI taxonomy): Eukaryota > Metazoa > Chordata > Mammalia > Diprotodontia > Petauridae > Petaurus > Petaurus breviceps. Next base: position 14,896 of record NW_027187115.1, on the reverse strand, counting down.
GAAGGGGTGGTGGACAACACTTGAACCTTGTTCTCATTGGAATTCATTTTAAGAGGGAAGAATATATGTACATATTCAATTGGGTATAGAAATCTATCTTACCCAACTGGGAAGTAGGAGGAGAAGAGGATAAGAGAAAGAATTGGGAGGGGGCGGTGATAGAAGGTAGGGTATATTAAGGGAGGCAGTGGACAGAAGCAAAACAGACTTTTGGGAGAGGGACAGGGTTAAAATGAGAGAAGGATAAACAAGAAAATGGGATGGAGGGAAATACACAGTTGGTAATCATAACTATGAATGTAAATGGGATAAACTCACCCATAAAATAGTAGCCAATAGAATGAATTAGAAACCGTAATCCAACAAGATGTTTATAAGATATCCTCTTGAAAAAGAAGACACACAGTTTAAATAAGAGGCTGAAGCAGATCTATCATGCTTCAGCTGAAACACTGGACTGGGGAAAGCTGAGATTTCAAACTCTTGAAACTGATGTAGTGAAGGGTCTGGGGGAATTGAGGTTTCACACACTATCCAGGAATATACCTGCTGCTCTGGATTTAGTGTACGTATGAGGAAGTAGTCTTCTTGAGACATGCAAAGGTGGAAAGGAAATTAGAATCGCAACTGGAGAAGAGCCTGAACCATTTTGATGGACTTGTCTAATGAGGGGGACTATCCAGTAGACAGCTCCGTTCCCTGAATAAGCCCAATCTGATCTGCCTGTGGCTGGTGATCTGCTGGCTACTGGAAAAGCTTCATGAAAGGCCTGTTCTCCACATCAGAGAATGTAATTGATTCTAATTGGCTTCTGAGCCTGGGTAGTATATGTGTACAAATGGCTCCAGTAGGCCGGTTTTTCCTTCTTCTCTGCATGCTTGCCACAAGGCTTAAATGACTGAGCTCCAGAGGCCATGGAGGGAGGAGGAGAAGGGGAGGAGATGAGCTCAGGGCTTCCTAGACAGGGTGACCCAACAATCTATATTTTATGACACTAGGAATTATTCATGGGACTTTTCCTAGCCTTTGGGAGCCATGGACCCAGTCAAGTCCCCTTTATGTGTGTGTAGAGGGAAGAAGCAGGAATGGCTTGAGTTCAGAAAGCCTTTGGCATCTCACTCCAAGCTGCTCTTTTAGCCACATCCTCAAGAGAGGCACAAGAAACACTGGCTGCCTGTATGTGCTCACAGGATTTGACTGTCTTGACTCACCTGCCTTTCTGTGTCTTAGTGACAGTGCAAAGTAGGCATTTCTGTGCCTGGGAGCACAGAATTTTTATTCCACAGAAAAATCAGTAACTTACACATAGTATCCCAGAAGGGCCATGGTGTATGAGGGTCATTCAGGTTTCAGCTCTGACACGTACGTACTGTGTTTCCCCAATAATAAGACCTATCCCGAAAATAAGCCCTCCCCTTACTGTGTAAGATTCCTCTAAAATAAGCCCTCCCCTGAAAATAAGCCCTATTGAGATTGCTACTGTAGTGAAGGTGATCCCCTGCGCTACACACTACATTACGGTACCCTCTGTATGCACCATTCCCCCCCGGTGAAACGCACGCCGCGCTCCGAGCTGCATCCAATCAGAGCTGCAGCAGTGAGCGCATCATCCTGTTCTTCCCCAGTGATTTCCTTGCTGGCGCCATTGAGAGCAGTGCCGCGGAGGAGAGCTGAGGCAGGACAACATAAGCCCTCCCCTGAAAATAAGCCCCCTGGTGTTTTTCTTTCCAAAAAAAATTATAAGACTGTCTTATTATCGGGGAAACACGGTATTGGTTGTGTGATCCTAAGGACATCACTTAGCCACCTCTCTAAAACTATTAATTTCAGAACAGTTGTCATCTGCAGTCTTATTGGGAATTTCTTGCACTAATGAATTTATAGGTTCCAACTATTTCATTATATTAATGTGACACAATTTATTTAACTGTTCCCTCATTGTCAGACTTTCGTTTTCCTTCTGTTTATTGCAACCCTCAAAGAATGCTATGAAACTCTTGTAAAAGAAAGCTATTTATGTTTGTTTTTGGTAACACTTTTCAGAGTATATTCCCAGAAATGCAATTACTGGGTCGAAAAGTACAATGATTTTTGTAACCACTGCAAACTGTGTATTACCACATTGCTCTCCAAAAAAGATTCTGTAAGTTTGCAATTCCATCAGCAAATTATTTCTATATGGCCTTGCTTAAGCTAAGGGACCTATGAAATCAACGATTTCCCTCCATAAACCCTCAATAATCTGGATAGTTATGAAGAAAGTCAGTCTGAATTAGTGAAAAGTTTGAATTGCAATGTGTTTTTAAGGAAAAGTAGTTTTCCATATTTATACAGTAATTTGAGCTGGTTTCCAAAGTGTTGCCCAAGTACCTGGCTGGCCTAAACTTTTATGATGAAATAAAAATAATGTGTAACTCCTGTTGCACATTAATTGTTGACATATTAATGAAGGCCTTTAAAGTTGTTAAATGTTTTGTTTCAAAGTTTATTTGTTTTTTTATTTCAACATTTATTCAGCAAACACAGCATCAGGGCAAAAGGTATTATGTTAGGTATTGTAAGGGAATACAAACATGGAAAACTCCTGTCCTCAAGGAGTTTACAATGAAGACAAAATATGTACACAGGTCTTGCTACAAAAATTACTATACCTAATTACTAGTACATTGTGATTTATGTGCTAAGTACTAGATGGATAGTACAGACACCTAAGAAATTAATGTTATATTATAATAACAGACATTTAGAGAGGCATAAATCCTAAATTATTTAGGATTTATTCTTAAATAATCACAAAAGGCTTTGGGGCAGTTTATAAAATTATATTACAAAAATGGATGGTTAAAGATTAAATTAGAATAATTTTTAATAGTAAAGCATTCTTTTCTGTAATTGTCTCTAAAAACAATATTAAATTGCTTAGCAGTATGAGATAATCAGCTGTGAATGACTTAGCTATTCTCAACATTACAGTGATCCAAGACAACTCTGAAGGACTTATGATGAAAAATGCTATCCATACCCAGAGAAAGAACTGATGGTGTCTGAATACAGATTGAAGCATACTTTTTTTACTTTATTTTTCTTAAGATTTTTTCTATTTCTCTTTTCTTTCACAATATGACTATTGTGGAAATACTTTGCTTGACTGTACATGTATAGCCTATATCAAACTGCTTGCCTTCTCAATGGGGGGGAGGAAGGAGGAAGGGAATTTGGAACTCAAAGTTTTAAAAACAAATGTTAAAAATTGTTTTTACGTGTAACTGGGAGAAAATAGAATACTAAACAAAAATTTTAAAAAATTACTTAGCAAGCCTCTTTTCATAAACATTCAAAGATTACAATTAAACCCAGCCACATTAGAATTATGAATTGATGGAACCTCAATTAATGAAACTTTTACTACTACTCAACATACATTTCTGTTTATTTCTACTGGTTAGTGGAAGTAAAATCAAACTCAGAACAAAGTGTCATCTGTCTTAACTGATCAAATGTGAATTGAAGAGATCTTCTAGATTTCTGGGTAAGAAGGAAAATTAGCTATCCCGCAATGATTTCCTCTATTTCTTGCTATCCGAATATATCCTTGGTCACCAAAGGTGAGGCCCCAGCTTTAAAAAAAAAAAAAGAAAGAAAGAAAGCAATGTAAGTGAATAGAATTAAATGAATAGTACTATAAGATTTTCTTTCTCTTAGGTTTTTATCTTTTTTTGTGGAGGAGGCAGGCAGGGCAATTGGGGTTAAGTGACTTACCCAAGGTCACGCAGCTGGTAAGTGTTAAGTGTCTGAGGCTGGATTTGAACTCATATCCTCCTGATTCCAGGGCTGGTGCTCTATTCACTGCACCACCTAGCAGCCCCTTTATCTTATTTTTTAACTGGGTGAAATCATAGTAGTAAAAGTCTGGGAAGAACTTTATATTCATCTTATAAGGATGCTTACCATAACTATGGTTACCATAGTTACATATAGTGGTGCCATTTTACCAGAAACTATAGACTCTTAATCATTATCTGAGAGAATTGACTGAAACTATTCCATAATGCGTGTCTGTATGAGGCATAAACAAAAATCTGTTTGGATATTTACCTGTTTTTAACAAGCCAGTAGTCCTTTCCTTCTAGGTTACCATAGCCAATCACCAGCACACCATGATTTATGTTCTGAGTGCAGGATGGGTCATAATAAACACCTGGGAATAAGGAGTGGATTGCACATGACATGGACAGAAATGGACATGCAACTGCTTTTTATTAGGTATCTTTGGATAGGTCCACTAGTCACCAGCAGAAACAATGTCAGCTTCAGTCACCCCAATGCTTAAGATACCCAGTCAGAAAAACTTGTTAAAAATCAGTCCAACCACACTTCTTCCAGAGTCCTTCCTCCATTAACCCTACTCTATGCTAATCTCTCCTTAGCAGTACCTACAAATATGTGTAGCTATGTGAGAAAAAAAAATTAACTCAAAGCAATTCAACCAACCATTCAGTAAGCATTTATTAAGCACCTACTGTGTGCCTGGCTCTGTGCTAAATACTGGGAATACAAATACAAAAATGAAACAGCACCTGCCCTCAAGGGGTTTATATTCTATGAGAGGAAATGCCAGACACACATATAAAAGATGGGGATTTGACTTACTATTTCATTGGGAGAAGAGGATCATTTAAGGCTAGAAAGGTAGGTTGGAGCCAGATTGTGAAGGGCTTTAAATGCCAGTCAGAGCAATTTGTATTTGTTTCTAGGTAAGAGGAAGCATTGTCGTTTATGAAGCTGGGGGGAGGGGCAGGGATTGTTTATGAATATCCCTTTGGCAGCTGAATAGAAAACAAATAAAGGAACACGCTTTCACCTTCATGCCTCTGAGAACGCACCATCACCCCCACTTTCTAGCTCCCCTTTTGTGTGTTACCTTCTCCAGAGAATATAAACTGCTGGAGGGCAGAGTCTGGCTGTTTTTGCTGGTGTGTGTATTCCCAGCACCTAGTACAGCTTTACAAATGCCCATTGTCTTGACTAAAGTTCAATTTAACAAACAGACCCACTATAAGCCTCCATTCCCTCATCTGCAAAATAAGGACTTTCATACCTGTGCTGCCTCCCAGAAAGGGCTCTTACCCAAAGAGCTCCCTGCGTGTGAGCTGTGGATGTTCTTACTCAGCAGATTCTAGAACTGATTTCTATGTGTTGAGATGTTGCTTTGTAAATATGTCTGTTCTTTCTTATATACATACATATATATTCTGTCTACAACTGGGCTAAATGGTCAGAAATGCTTTTCTTTTAAAAAGTTTTTCCACATCCCTTATCTTCTCATGATGTCTGGAATGATGCCACACATGAAGTTACATGCTCAGTTTGTCAAGGATAGGGGCTGTTCTTATTTTTGCCTCAGTATCCCCTGCACCTGGCACAGAAGAGTTCCTAATGGATGTTTGCAGAATTAAAGTGCACTGACTTGGGAGGCAAATCAGAGTAGCTGGGTTCACCACTTCATTCTGTCACTCACTAGCTGCATCACTGGGTGGGGGTAAACTGTTTAACCTGCCTGCCTAGGCTTCAGTTTCTTCATCTGTAAAATGAGAGGGTGGGAACAGATGATTTCTGCGGGCCCTTCCTGCTCTAATAGTCTGTAAACTGACCGACTTATTCTAGATTTTTACTGTGCCCAATCTCTAGCTTTACCAATTAGAACAGGAAAAAGACATCATTTACAAGTCCAGGCCAAACATACAAGGGTCTAGTTGCTTCAGTACTTGGATGGATCTGTGTGAGTTCATCCATGTGGAAGCTCCCAACAGTGCAGATTGTAACCCATCCATGTCCTCTCCTGCATTTCTTGTCTGTGTTCTTCTGTAAGTCTCAAAGTGGGGACGAGCCAGTGTATAAATATCTCTTGATGTGGTACAGATACCAATGCAGCACATTTTGGGCTGTTATTCATTTTCTCTCACTATAAGATCAGTCGATCTGTCATGGTCTAGCTAACCTAAAATAAATTCCCTTGTATATCCCTCAACATTTAGGGGTGGAAAAGACAATGTTCCTGTGTATAATGCAGCAGGGATACTAAAAAAGGAGGGATGGTGAATCTGAGAGTTTACCACTTCTATACAGGAAGAAAGAAGGGCGACTTGCATCTATTCCAACCGACACAGGTCCTTTGTTGGCCACGGCTTCCTTCAGAGCATCTTCACTTCCATAGGGAAGCTCTGTGTACTTTGAACATGTGGCAGCTCGGTTAGCTGGGTCATACTGGCATTTTCCATCCTGAAAAGAGAAACGTGGCTTATATGCTTCAGCACATCCCAAACTCCTAGAGAAATTCCACAACCTCTTTGCAGTCCTAAATATATGTAAGGACCTAAAGTTCTACCCCACACCCCAATTAATCAATCAACAACCGAGTAAACTATGTATTAAGAAACATTTCTATAACCCCTTGTGTGTAGATAAACTTCTCATCAATTTGAAAAAACTTGGGGATTAAAGTATTCATTGGATCAAAAGAAGATGGTGTCACCCAGGAACACCTTGTGAGTGGGAAAGATCAGGCCGCACTTCTTGGGTTACTACAAAAAGCAATAAGATGGTTGAGCAGTGAGTTAATCAAGTGGGAAACTGCAGAGCTGAAGCCATGCCCCTGAGGAGGAACTGCCCTTGGAGAAAAGAGAAAGTCATGGGGGATTGGAACCCCACCATCCACAGAGTTTATAATGCACCTGATCCTCACCCCTTTATCCTGGAATTTCTGTAGTCCTAGACCACCCAGACCTTTGGCACTTCCTTTGGCAGAAATGGATCTCTAATCTAAGCTTTAGTAACCACCTGCTTCAGCAATGGGAAGAAGGAATGCTAGTCTTGGAAATAAAGCACTAGGATCTCTCCACACTCACAGCACATAGCTACATTGCTTTAAATTGTAGAGATCTTAATGTTTATTGAAAAGGTGCTGTAAGACTGGCCCTCAGACTTAGTGGTCTTGATTCCTGGGTAGAAGAGCTAGAGCATATCTCAGAGCTGGAAAGGACCTCAGAAGTCATGGCGCCCAATACTTAAACAGTAGTCCCCTCTACAGTACCCCTGAAAAGTGGTCTTCTAGACTTCTCGGAAAGTCCTCCATTGAAGGGGAACTCAGCAACTTACAAGCTCCCCACTTAACTGTTGGACTACTTGAATACTCAGAGGAAGCTGAGTGCAAAGTGGAGAGAGTGCTAGGCTTGGAGTAAGGAAGACCTGAGTTCAAATCCAGCTTCAGACACTTAATGTGACCTTAGGCAAGGCATATAACTTCATTCTGCTTCAATTTCATCATATGTAAAAGAGATAATTATAGCACCTATCTCCTAGAGTTGTTATGAAGCCAAAATGAGGTATTTATGAAGCACTATATTAAATTCTAGCTATTACTATTTTTAGGAAATTTTCTTCAGTATTTTTTGGGTCTCCTTTAATAGGTTGTTGACTTGCTTTTCATGATATTCTTGCATCGTTCTCATTTCTCTTCCCAATTTTTCCTCCATTTCTCTTACTTGATTTTCAAAATCCTTCTTGAGCTCCTCCATGGCCTGTAACCAACTCATATTTTTCTTGGAAGCTTTTGATGCAGGAGTTTTGACTTCATTGACTTCTTCTCGTTCCATGTTTGGATCCTTTCTGTTCCCAAAAAAGGATTCTATGGTCTGATTGCGCTTCCTCTGCTTGTTCATCTTGCCAGCCAATGACTTGACTTTTGAGCTCTTTGCCACGGTAGAACTCTGCTTCCAGAGTGGAGAGAGCTGTGTCCTAAATCACGGGGGTTTTCATAAATGTTGTCAGAGCTATGAGGAGGGCGCCCTCTCTACAGACACCCCAAGCTCTGGCACACTGGCCACACACCCTAGGACCACCACCCAAGACGGTGACCCAGATCCAAGCAGGTCAAAGCAAGAGCTGTTACCCTCTGAATGGTTGCTTGGTCCTCCTACGATCTGTAGGCTGGGAGCTCCAGAGGCAGCCACACAGCAGCAGATGCAGCCACCTTGTCTCACCTCCACCACCTCTTGCCCCATGGGCAGAGGCCTGACAATGCTGTTCTAGCACCTGGTTCCAACAGAGTTCCTCACTGACCTTTTACTTTCTCTTTGGAGTTTATGGGTTGAGAAGTCTAGAAACCACCACAGCTGTGGTGATATACTCTCCTGAAGTCTGCTCTGGTCAGTCTGTGCTGCTGAATGTGTTGAGAGTCATATTTTACTGGTATTGGAGGTGGTTGGAGCAGGAGCTCAGCCGAGTTCCTGCTTTTACTCTGCCATCTTGGCTCTGCCTCCCCCCCCACCCCTAGGGCTTCACAACATTAAGCCACATCTCTGGTTTCTAACTCATTGCTTTTGGCTCTGTCCTATGGGCCCAAGCAGAACAAACATAATCCCTCTTCCAAATGACAAAGAGATTTTTTTAAAAATCTATTTTAAAATCTATTCATAGATTTTATTATAGCTATCACATCTCTCCTACGCTTTCTCTTCTTCAGACTAAATGCCCCCCAGCTTCTATAACTAATCTTTGATTATGGTTCCATAATTTCCCAAATGCTGAAATAATCAGAGGTCAGAGGTTCAACAAATTTTGATTAGCTGTTTGTTTTTAGTAGGGAGAGGGTAGGAAGGCTGACAGCTCCCTTAGAGTTTGAAGTCTTGGGAAGAAACCCCAGCTTTGCCACCAAATACCTTATGTAACCTTGGGCAAGTCTCTTAACATTTTTAGGCCTCAGTTTCCTTATCTGTAAAATGAAGGGGTTGGATTAAATGATCAGTAATGTCCCTTCTAGGTTGAATATTCTGTAAGTATATAGGATTAATTTGTAAGGGGGAATAATATTGAGAATGAGATGGGGTTATTACAGAATCTTCCAGGAAGCAAAATTTTCAAAAACATTATGTTAGATAAAAACCAAATTATCTTCTCTGATTTTAAAAATATGCCACTGGCAAATTAAATAGCACCTTACCTAAGAAAGAAGATTATAAAGATTAAAGAAATTTCAAAATGAAAGCTCATAGGACCCTAAGTCCTTAGATTGAACACATGAAGGAAACTCAGAGGCCATCTAGACCAACTACCTCATTTTGCAATTGAGGAAACTGAGTACCTGCTACATTAAGTGACATTTCCAACATACCACAGCTTTGTAAGGATAGGAAGCATCCGAATCAATACCATTGTTATCAATGATATATTGGAAGGCCTGAGTCATGAAGCCACCATTGCAACCACGATTTTCATATTTATCCGTTGAGCAATCCACCAAGTTCTGTGCGCTGAGAGACACCAGCTTTCCTGTTTTCAACTTAAGCTGTGCTTCCAGGGCTCCCACAGCACTGAAAGCCCAGCAGGAACCACAAGCGCCCTGGAAAAGAGGAAAGAAAAGGGTCATCATGGACACCAGGGTGACCTGACAGCCACAAAGAAGACTGGGGGGCCCTCTCCCCTCCCCTGTTCCCTTCCCCTTCCTCTCTCTCTCTGAGTGTAGATCTGCAAAAGACTAAACTCAGAACAAACCTGTTTGTCAAGCCAACCAATCAAATCAATAAAATGTATTGAGCATCTATCATATGTTTGGCTGGACTTACATGTAGGTGAGGTAGACAGGGGCCTATTGCAGTTTTCATTTGAAAATAGTGCTAAGAAATCCCCTTTCTGTACCCCTGTCTTCCCCTAAATGTGACTTATCACTGAAACCTGAAACATTTACTTAATTTCTCTACATTAGAGAGGGCAATGATCCTCTCTCCCACCCAGACTGAGAGAAGCTAAACAATAAACTGTCAACAATCATGAGCACCTAAAAGTAGAATAGGTAATTTATCTTTCCTGGGTTTTACCAGCATGTGCGTTCTTGGAAGGAGCCTTGCTGGAAGTTTAGTACAGCAATGGGGCAGTACGGAAGCACTCAAGGGAAGGGAAAAGAAGCTGTCCTCATGATTGGTGTCAGGGTCTTGAAGCCACTCTTCTCTTCCCAATTCTGACTTAGGACAGCCCAGCACAGTACTGGGGTTAGGAATTATGGGAGACACCAGGAGGAAATCACCTTCTTAGGAAGGATTCAGCTTTCCCTCACAGATGTGGGCTCTACCCTCAAGGAATTAACAGTCTATTTAGGAAGTTACTCCAGACAATTTGCTAAATTTTGTCAGACTATCTGGGCTATGCAATTTTAGAAAAAGTGAGATCAGTGTAAGCCATAGCAGTTTGAGGACATTAAACACACCTGATATTTCACTTCAGTAACACATCCCTTGTCCCTCCAGTCCACTGAATCTGGAAGCTTTTGATTGGAGTTTAGTTTGTAGGTCACATTCCTGTTCCATTGGTTAGGAATTTTCAGAGAACTCATCAAAGAAGCCACTTCTTCACTGGTCTACAAAACGAACATTTCTTTATTTTTGTTGCTGTTGATCCCAATCATTTCTACCTTCACAACATCTCTATGTGACCCCTTTTCTCCACTCATACAGCCACCACCCTTATAGGTACAGGCCTTTATCACCTACCCCTAGGCTATTACAATAGCATCTTAATTTGTCTCCCTGTTGCAAGTCAATTCTCTCTCCAATCTATTCTCCATTCAGCTGCCAAAGTGATTTCCTAAAGCTTGGGTTTGACCATGTCACTCTCCTACTCAATAAACATCAGGGATAGCCATTTTTACTATAGGGACAGCCAATCTTGATTGTCCAAAATCAGTTATCAAGTTTAGCATTAGGCAGCATCCCCCCCCCCCCACACACACACACATACACACATAACTTTTTAACCACATCATTTTTTGGTACAAAGTGAAGTGGATCCTCTTTGAAAGAGAGAATAATTTTTTAAATAATTTCTTTTCAGGTCTACACTCTCTCCTTTGGATGACAGAATAATTCTCTTTGATAAGAGGATAATTTTTAAGGTAATTTTATTTTCAGGTCTACATACATTAACAGTTTAAACTGTTAGAAAATTACTTGCAGAAAAAATTATTCATGTGGTACCTGATAATTAATAATAAGAGCTAATATTTATATAGCATTTACTGTGTGCCAGGCACTGTGCTACAATGACTATCTCATTTGGTCTTCATAATAACCATGGCAGGTAAATGCTATTATCCTCATTAAGTAGCTGAGGAGACTGAGGCAATAGGAGGTTTAATGACTTAGGCGAGGCTTCACAGGTGGTAAGGGTGTGAAACTGAATTTGAACTTAGATCTTTCTGACTTCAGGCCCTGTGCTTTATCTACTGAACCACCTAGCTATCTCCATTATTGAAGAAAATTGTTTGGTGGTTAATGTTCTTTTTTCTTTTAAATGATTTTCTTTTAAAATTTATTTTTATAAACTTTTGTTATATATTCCTCTCACTCCCCCCAATAGTACAATTTCTTAAAAACTTGCAATAAGTACACATAGTCTAGCAAAACAAATTCCCACATTAACCATGTCCAGATATTCCTACCTGGCTGACATGATTCATGAACTTGTGGTTTATCATTGCATTATTCAGAATTCAAAAGATTTTCAACAAAAAGTGTTGTCTTTGTGTATAGTGTTCTACTTTTGCTCACTCCACTCTCCATGAGATCACAGAGGTGCCATGGGGGTCTGGCAAAGGGGCAAAGTACCTCAGATGGCATCTTTCCACGGGGAGCATGCTAAGGAACTATTTCTCATAACACTGTGACTCTATGTAATAGAAATGCCTTCAAGGTACAGGAAGGGGCTTTTTTTCTGTTGATTAAATAACCAGAACTATTAGTATCTTCAAAAAGACCAGCTCCTTTTTGCTTCCTTTGGTCTGGGGGAACATGAGGCCTCCTTAGGTCATGGGATCTAGTGAAAGATTATCCTATAAGGAATCTTTATCCCATCTCACTGCATTTGGCATCCTCTGAGAAAGAAGCTTGGGTCCTTGGCCTTTTTGCTTGTTCATTTCCATTCCAGGGTTAGGGCATGGGATTCTCTGACTTGGCTGGAGAAATGAGATACTGGAATTTGGAAGCTAGGATCTGGGCTGGGTGTGATCTTTGGGAACGATCTCTGGTGCCCTAGCCCAGAAGACAGATTCACTAAGTAGTTGTGCTGCATCTGGGCCCTGGTAGGACTATGGAGGAATGGCAATAAGTCTTGAGATTACTCCTCCAGAGACAGATGGGGCAGGGGGGTGGGGGGGGGGGAGTATGCCCCAGAAGTAGTGGGGAAATGCTTATGTATTTGTTCTAGCTCTCTCTCTGAAGTTATTATCTCTCCATAAAAGCTACTCAACATTAAATAATTAAATGGAACAGGGAGATGCTAGTCACCAACCCCTGACAAATGGGATGAGCCCATCTTGTGTGCTTGAGCCAATGGCTGTAAAGAGTCACTGCAATTCTTCAGGGTACCCTAATATCCCAAAGGGGAAGTGAAACGGGCTTAATCATGGAAGAAGAGAGCCAGAGACTACACGTTATCACGATCTTACCAGTTCCCTATGGAACTGTTTATTTCATCATTTCTCATGGCATAGTAAAATTCCAATACATTCATGTATGTACCGCAGTCTGTTTAGCCAGTCCTAAAAAGGTAGACACCCCCTTAGTTTCCAGGTTTTGGCTGCTACAAAAAAAAATTGATAAATATTTTTTTAATGTATGAGTTCTTTTCCTATGTCTTAGATCTCTTGGACAGGGGGAGGTAGGTGATATAGTTAAGTCCAAATGTATGCCTAGTTAGTAACTTTGGGGGTATAGTTCCAAATTGCTTTCCAGAATGGCCAAACCAATTCACAGTGGTTACTTTTTAAAATAAGCTAAAATTTTAAAGCTATGACTGAATAAAGACATTCCAAAATCCTACCTAGAATTCATGCAAGACAAAATGCAGGTATTACAAATTATAAGTGAAATAAAATTGTTGTAAGATTAATAGGGAAATTAAAAAGAATCTATGAATACAACCCTCTGGGATAGATACTAGTATCACCCCCATGTTAGGTGAAGAAACTGAAGCAGATAGAGGCTAAGTGATTTGCCCAGGGTCACACAATAGTAAGTGTATGTGGCAGAATTTGAATTCAGTTCTAACTGACTCCCTAGCCTAGAGCTTTTATCTACTGTGCCTCTTAGCTGCCTACATGATATCATCAAGTACACATAGGATTGGAAAGGGGACTAGTTTGGTGATGTAACAAAAAGGAGGGAAAACACACAGATAGCCCAAATGTTATGCTGGCAGCCACACAATTATCAAAAGATCCAAATGAAGGCAGATCTTCTATAGAGACCTGTGAGAGGACAGGAACAAAAACTGAACAGAATAAGTAAGTATGGACGGATTGCAAGCTGCTCTAGGGAAGGGTGTTACATGTAGCTTCCTGCATATATGGCTTTTCTCCTTATTAAAGTATCTGTTTTGTTGGCTGCCTTCAGATTCTTCTTCCAAATAGAAATCAGATTTCCTGCGGACAACAGTGTAAGTTTGTAGGTAGTGAACCCACCATGTCACCCAGATGGTTCATGCTCAGATCGTAGGAATGGAGTCCCATGGAGTACTCCAGATTATGCAGCATCACAAACTTGAGATTCTTTTCCCAGATGAGTCTCCGTGCAACTTCTTCATTCTAAAATTTAAGGAGAATAGACAGTTATTTTACACTTTGGATAAAAGCTACAAATGAAAACCAGCATATGTTGAATTATATAGTAAAGCATATTCTAGAGGGAATGCGTCTGGGACCATGCAAATAGAATACACCTAATGTAATTAATTACCAAAAGACAACTTTCATTTAACAGTATTTATTAAGTGTACCTTAATTTTTATTTTATCTTACAATTTATTTGATAGAGATCATTATGATAACAATATGCATGTATAAATATGTAATATAGCATTCTTTCATAATAATTCTCTATTATTAACAGTCTAGGATAGAAGTGTCCTTGAAACTGTTTCTTTGTATTCATTTCCCATTTTTTAAATAAATAAAAATTATTTTTCCTGCCTCTTCAAATCATGAAAATGTTTACAGACAAATGAGGCATTTTCACAAGGTTATTTTTATTGGAAGCTTGTTTTTCATAATACTATTTATTCCACCATGCTCCTATTACCTCATAAAACAATGAGAAGTGGGTAGAGGAAAGGGAGGGGGCGAAAATTTGGAACTCAGGGGATTGTGGAACTGAATGTTATAAACTAAAATTTTTAAATAAATAAATTTTTTTTTTAATTTAGAAGCAATGGAGAGAAAAATGTATTTGCATAAAGTTTAGCTTAAATAAGCCAGCTCTACCTTATGGCATGTTAGGAAGAAACTGGAAGGACAACAACAGAACGTAAAGAAAAAAGGAAAAGATCCATAAAGATTTTTATATCAGTGGTTATACCTTCTTGAGAGTCTAATATCACAGTGACTGATGTACTACATAAAGAAGTAGAAATGGTACTAAAGAAAGGCTATCAGAATAATTGGATGAGACCAGTTGCACACAGAGTTAAGTTTGTTCTGGAAGCAAGACAATTCTGAGAACACTGAAACTGATTCTCAATATATCTGAAGTAGCAAAGTGTACCAACTACTTGGGGGAAAACTCACGGACCATATTATTAGCCTAGAAGGCAACAGAAAATATCAGTAACTTCTGATCTATTTCCCATCACTACAAAATCTTTATGTGAAAAACTTGCAAACATATTGAGGGTATCCTTCACGAAGGTACAAGAAGAGAACAGGCAGGCTTTTCTTTACTTTGAGAAAAAAAAATTTAACTACTTTGTTTGGTCCTTCCAACTACTCACTTTTTTTATTCCCTCAATACCCAGTGGCAGGGATCTACAGGAAGGAACTGTTCTATTCAAGGTTACTGAGGAATTCCTGTGATAG
>NW_027187114.1:164251-169082 GCF_028583685.1 Petaurus breviceps papuanus | reverse complement strand
TGCAGAATCATTCATTTTATTTCCTGTGTCCTCTCTATTACTTTTTTTATCTTAACCTCTTCTATCCATCCATGTGAAAAGTAAATTCCTTCTTCCTCCTCTAATTTGCTTTTGATTCCCCTTTTACACCTAATTCATGTATCCACTTGTAAGGTTAATTTGAGAAGTGGGTAGAGGTGTTGATGCCCTATCAAATTTCTTGTAAACCATTTTTTCCTTATCCCATCTTTTTGGTTTTGTTTTGTTTTTGGTTTTGTTTTTGTTTCTTCATCAAATACTGTGTACTCCTACTCCTCCTCCCCAACTTCTGTCTTTGAATTTAGTAAACACTATTTTATTTTATTTTATTTATTTCCTTCTGTACATTGCATACCTAATCTTTTCCATTGATCTCCCTTCCAATTTTTTACAAATTGAAATTGTTTTATGGGCAGCTAAATATTCTCCCGAGCCTAAAGTCAGAAAGACTCATCTTCTTGAGTTCAAATCTGGCCTCAGACACTTAGTAGCTCTATGATCATCAGCATGCCACCTAACCGTGTTTCCCTTAGTTGCTCATCTGTCAAATGAGCTGGAGAAGGAAATGGCAAAACACTCCAGTATCTTTGCCAAGAAAAGCCCAAATGGGTCAGGAAAAGTCAGAGAGGACAAAAGAGCGACAACCATTATTTCCATAATCACAGATTTGTAACAAAATTTGGATCTGTTGCTGATAGTCACTAAACCCAAACCCCTTTCTTTCCTCATTCCCCCCTATTATTTCTCTTGAGATACTTGACCTCTTTTAAAATTTTCATTTTTTTCATTGATTTTTTCAATGATTCAAACATTTCATTGATGTTTTCTGTTTCTTACATTACCAGGGCATCCCATGTATCCCTCCCCTTCCCCATCCTTGAGAGTCATGCCATGTAACAAATCACATTTCTTGTTTTAGGGAGGAAAAGAAAAGCCAGTCCAGCTGATTAATGCATTCAGGAAAAGGTGTGCAGTGTGTGACACCTGTGGACCTCTCACTTCCTGAACGTGGTAGGGTGATGGTGTCTTCTCATGTTTCCTTTTCAGGACCGCTTGATCTTTACCAGTTTGTTACAGGTATTTTGAAATTTTCATTGGGTCATTATTTCCATTTCAGTTGTTGCAATCGTCATGTGTATATGCTGTTGTCTTGGCTCTGCTTAATTCACTTTGCATCAATTTATGAAGATCTTTCCATACTTCTCTGTACTCATACACATCATTTATTGCTGTATGGGAGCAGTATATTTCATGCCTTTCATGTTCTGTGTCAAGCTTGCCATTCCCCAGTTGATGAACATCTACTGTGTTTCCAATTCATAGCTGCCACAAAAGTGCTGTTGTAAGTGTTTTGAAATATATGGGGACCCTTTCTTTCTTAATGACTTCTCTGGGGTGTAATGGAGTCTTTGTTTTAAAGACTTTGGAAATTTTTTTTACCTTCTTTAAATAACTCCACATTATTTTTATTTTTTTATTTTTTTAACTGATCCAGTCTCTAAACTGATAATGCTCAAAACCCCACAAAACAGACCCAGAGATGGGAGTGCCAGTAATCTAGTAGTTTGATTAATTACTTTCTTCTTTTTAAAAGCATTCAGGGCTAAGTAACTTGCTCAAGGTTACAAGGCCAGGTGTTTCTGGGTGGGTGCTAAGTGTCTGAGCTGGGGATTCGATCCCCCCAGGTCATCTCGACACTGGAGCCTGTGCTCTTACTCACTGTGCTACCTGGCCGCCCCTAATTAATTACTTTCAGAGTGAGGAGTGTTTTCTTAGCTGAAGCAAAAGTACAGATAATGTGCTTAAATCACAACTAGAGAAGGAGGGGTGAAGGTAGATTATAAACAATCATTTAGTGGGTTCCCATGAGAAACCCAAAGTCCTATAATACAACAATTCTGGAGTCAAGTCTTTGGGGATTGTGATCACCTATAATAGCAGGTACCCTAGCACACCCAGAATGTCCTGCTAGCACAGGTTCTTTGATCTGCTGTGTAGAAGGAAAGATAACTTTTAAAGGGGTCAACAATCTTACTTTAATTACATTTACTAGTTCAGGGGAAAGGTCAGCACCCAGAATGTAGAGAAAATACAGTGAATATAGCACAGAGTTTTGACAGACAGGGCTCCTACTGTCTGAACAAAGTTATACAACCACCTATATGTACCACCGGGTCAGGAGAGAACAAACTTCTGAGTGAGTAGTCACTGGGGCTGTTAACAAATAGCTACTCAGAGTCCTGTCCAGGGAATCAACAGGCCCTTCCTATAAGCAAACCCCCAAAGCAAAATGCCCACCTCCCAGAATATGTGAAAAAGATGTGGCCCCTGATTGCCTCATAGCCAGGGGGCACAAACCCTATGTGGCTCAGCAGACCTGTTAATTATCAGGGTTCAAAGAGATTTATCCTTCAGATGTTTACAATTTCTCCTGAGCTTCAGAAAGAGAACAATAAAAATACCACTTTGCTTGGCTGTATACCACCTCCTGTAAAGTACAGAACCACAGTTCTTTGATGGAAACAGGTTCTAGTCTTTGATTTGCTTCCCCTGAAGGATGCAGGTAGAAGGAGCTCAGTGATTGTGACTCTTGTCCAGGTTTGATTGATCAGTTCAAGCTGCTTTGTGAGTCTGACTCTCAAGCTAGGAAAGGCAAGCTAACCTATTAGTATATTCATTTAATGTATCACATTGATTATTTAAAAAATAGAGAAATTTTAAACACTCCTCTAGGCTCTAGAGAAGAAGAAAATCATAAAAAGGAAAAGGGAAATAATAAAGGACTCAATAAGGATTGTTTCCATTCCCATATGTGAATTTAGGTGATACATGTAACTCATAAGATCTTTATCATTATAATGGCAGTTAGAAGGAGTCGACATAGACAGACATCACAGGTGTGAATTGATTATGTTGTGATCTCAGAAATGGAAATGGGATGAGAATGAGGTAGGAACTGGGAGAAGGGGAAAGGAGGAGACAGAATGGGCAAAATTTTTCACACATAAAAGAGGCATGCCAGGAAGAGATTTTACAGTGAAGGGAGAAATGGGGGGAGTTACTGGGCAATGCTTTAACCTCACTGTCATGAGAATTGGTTCAAAGAGGGAATAACACATATACACACTTAACTCGATATATTATAGGAATCTATCTTCCCCAAGAGGGAAATAAGCAAAGGGAGATAAGAAAAAGGGGGAGGATCAAAAATTGAAAGGCAATATTAAGGGAGGCAGTGGTTAGAAGAAAAATAGACCTTGGAGGGGGACAGGACAGAAAGAGAGAAATAAGGAAGAAGAAATAGAAGAAAATGGGATGAAAGGAAATATACAGTTAGTAATCATAAGTATAAATTTGAAAGGGATAAAACAAAGAAATAGCAGAAACTAGAATCCAGCAATATTTGATTATGAGAAACACAGTTTGGGAACACCACTCTAGGCTCAAAACAATTTGAGGAAGTGCAGAGCTGACAAAACACAATGTGAGTTAGGTAGTTCCTTGTTTAGCAGAACTTTTAAGTCAAATTGCAGTAGAACAGACACCATTTGTTAAGCGCCTACTGAATGTTCAGCATAATATTTGGCTATGCAGAGGAGAGGTGGGAATTAGGATGAGGAAGGGTGCAGATTAGGGGGAATACCCCCCCTGGGGCAAGTTCCAGAAGTAGATGGGCTGGCTCTTTTCTTCTCCTTCCTATTTCCCTTCATTCCCTTTGAATCACCAAGGACAGATCCGCCAAATTAGATATCCCTTTGGGATAATAACATTGAATATATGAACATGGATTTGTGGGATTCAGGAAGGGTTAGTGGAGAAGTAGAGGTGTGTACTACAGCCCGTAGTACAGTTCTTTGCACACAGTAAGTGTATCACAGATGCCCATTCGTTCATTCATGGCTGGCAATACAGGGTTCTCCTTGAAAAGATGATAGGTTTCGGGCTGCTAAGTAATCGATAGCTTCCACCAATATTCCTCTGGAAAAAAAATATAAAGACAATGTCAAAAACATCACAAAAATGCAACTGGGATGAGAACATGAGAAGATGTACTTGCCATGGCACCCTCCTCATGTATATTTTGCAGATTATAGTAATAATGCCTGGTAATTGTCCTTCAGGATGTGCTCTGACTGCTTGAGGAGGTGTGTTAACTGTTTTAGACAGTAGTGGGACTTCCTTCGAAAGGCAGGTGGTAGAGAGATGGGCACAATGTGCCAGACTAGTCAATATATCACCAGCACCTTCTGTGATGCATGTCTCATAGCAACAGCTGCCTCCTTTCTGTGTTTTCTTCTGCACACTAATCTCCAGTCTGCATCTTTATTTCTCTTTCCCTGGCTCTACATCTCTGTCTTTGTTTTGTTCTCTGTCTCATATTATATACAGTATATATGCCTGTGTGTACATATTGTGAGCTTCTGTGTATCTCCTGATATTTTGTAGCTCCTGGTGATTGAAATCTGCTCCCAGCAAGTGGGCCAGAACAAAGCTGGAAAAAGCCTTCCCGTCCCCTGGCCTAGGGTCCATAATGCAGACCTCATAAGGAGGTAGCCTGAATGCCAGCAATTCAGGATTCCATGTGTCCTTGACAACGACCAATTTCCTAGAATTGAGTCTGATTAAGGAGGTTCATGATTAATGTGAAGGGAACACTCAGCTCTTCAAATGATCCAATATAATTTATTTAGAATATAGGTGAATGGGAAGGAAACTGGAGATAACAGAGTAAAAGGCTTAGGAATAGTAACATAAGAGCAACTATGATATATATATATATATATATATATATATATATATATATATATATATA
>NW_027187114.1:153037-164241 GCF_028583685.1 Petaurus breviceps papuanus | reverse complement strand
TATATATATATATATATATATATATATATATATATATATATATATATTAATCCTGAGTACAGCTGTCAGGGTCGAGCTCGGGAGGGTCCCAGGCAGGACATCTCCTCCATGGGTAAGATTCCAATTTGGGGTCTGAATCTTACATTTTAATTAGTGATGAGAACAAAGAAGGCATACTGCCAGTTGTTTTCAGCAAGCATTGTATCTTGTGTGAGGCCTGGGATGGAGGCCAATCCCTCTAAGGTTCCTCCAAGAAAGATGTTTCCTTGGAACAGCTAGATCCAGGAGTTGGGCACTTATTCTATCTCTTCTCAAGGACGTGGCCAGGGTCCCAGGAGAAGAGCAGCCCTCACGGTCTTAGGATTGTCTGTTCCCAGACAGCTCAGGTAATAGAAAGGTCATATTGAGTTGGAGCCTTAGTTTGTATAATCTCATTCCTCACAAAGGGGCTTAACTTGCCCCTTCAAGTTTCCCCTTCCAACACCCTGCTCTTCGAACAAGCCAGGGGGAAGAATCTTGGGGCCCAGGGATTGGAATTTTGGGGAAAAGAGGCTTCGGTGCCTGTTTATTGCTTTCATATTTACATTAATTAAATGATTCACTTCATCAATAATTTGCACCAGTCACTCATACAATGGCAAGGAGTTAAGCTCTGCTGGGCTTACATGGGTTCATTTGTGCAACCTGTAAAGGAAAAATCCCTTTTAGCTATCGTATTCAGACATCACTAAAAATCACTGGGAGGAGGGCCTCACTCCAGGATTAGAGAGATTACATTTGTACCCTACACACGTCAGGTTTTGTCACAGTGGGAGGAAGAGTTTAGTCTTAGGTAGCTTTGAAGGATGGAATATACTAGGCAACTGCATCAATATATCAATAGACTTGACCTCAGTTCTACTCCCTAATTGGGAAGATCTCTAACTCAAACTCTGTGAGATTAGGCAAACATCCTTACAGCCTTAATCATCACACTTGGTGTTCTGAAGACCCTCCCAGCACTGTCTGGCTGTATCCTGAGGACCTTCTAGTGTGGCAAGTCTATAGAGCTCCCCTTGGAGCAGTGACATTCTGGGTTCCAAGGTTTCATTTATTTCTGGCCTTCTGTGATGCTAATATGATCCTCCCAACCTCTGACGTTTTTTGTTCCAGAGTCCCTTCAAGCTCTGACATTCCATATTCTCTGGTCTTTCGGTCCTCCCAGATCTCACATTCTGTGATCTAAGGATGTTCCCAGCCCTGACATTCTAAGATGTGTTATCTAAGTGTAACACCACCCTACAATCAAAAGCTCATTTTGAAAGTGATCTTGAGAGTCAAATAATGCCCCATCTCAGTCCACAGAGCTCATTCTTCTGCAGCTTCAGGGAATTTCTTTTAGAGGAAACATTACAGTTAGGGAAAATTCCTAACATTTAGGCAGAGATTGGGCTCCCTCCTTAAATTGACATTTCTATCTGTATTAAACCCCCAGCCTCTTCATGGATGAGGCAAAATCCAGATTACTAGAAATCTTTGTGTGACTAAAAAGCAGATTACCAGAGTGTCTATGACCAGAAGGTATTAGGAGGGGAAGTTCAGAAGGAGCAGATGCCTTCTTGGAACTTTCCTTGGCCTCAAGTAGGTGGGTACCCTGGTGGCACCAGTCTGGGTCTACTCTGAGATGCTCACAGAGCCAGTGTCCATCTCCGATATTTTCCTTCTCTGCCCCAGCTCAGTCCTGCCTTCTCCTTCTCCTGTTGCTGCCTGACCCAGCTCTCCCATGTCTTGGCTCAGCTTGCTATGACTCTGCTCCTTCTTCTCTACTTCCAAACCCTGGGAATCTCCATCTTCTTCTGAGATGGGTCCTGTCTTTCAGAGAAGTTCCTAAAGGCACATGACCAGATCCCTTAAAGCAGTGCTTGTGATTGATTCCAGAAGATATATACAGACCTGGTTCACACTTGATTCTGATTGGTTGAGTGATTCAAATAATAACTGTTCTTGTCTAAGGAAGGTATTACTTTGAAAGGAGTGGGATAATCAGAGAAGCCCCTCATTTTCACATAAGGATTCCCCCAGCTCCAACAGTCTATGATCTAAGGACCCCTTCCTCGAGCCCACCTCTCCCTGCTCCTAGAAGGCCAGAAATAGAGAGCATAGGAATAAATGAGCCTTTCCTTAAAATGATAAATAGATTCTGTCCAAAATCATAACAAGCCTTATATGTAATAAGGATAAGGTAGAAGTTTTTCCAACAAGATGAGGGGAGAAGCAAGGATGCCCTTTATCAGCACTTTTACTCAATATTGTACTAGAAATGTTAGCTCTAACAATAAGGGAAGGATATGAAATTGAAGTAATTATCATAGGCAATGAGGAAACAAAACTTTCAATCTTTGCAGATGATATACATAGAGAATCCTGGAGAATAAACTAAAAACTAGTTGAAAGCCTATAACATTAGTAAAGTTGTAGGATAGAAACTAAACTAAACCCACATAAATCATAAACCTACAATAACATTTCTGCATATAACCAACAAAGTCCAGCAGCAAGAGACGGAAAAATTCTCTTTCAGACAAAAAAGTACACAGAGAACCATCCTAAACAAGAAAATATATTTTAAGAATAATTCAGTAAAATGAAACTCTACACTGAAAATGTCTGAAAGCAGATTCATGCTGCCATCCCTGTGCACCTTTCACCTCTGGAAAGGAATGGTGAGACTTGTCTTCTTCCCCTTTTTAAGGGTCAGTTTATTGAGTTTTGTATTGCTCATACAGAGAAGGTTTCCATCAATATGGCATAGTTTTCTCTGAGGGAAGGGAGTTTCCTTTTTATCTTTGGAATCCTAGCACCGAGAGCAGAGAGTGGTATGTAGTAGGTTTTTAATCAATACTTTCTGACCAACTTAGTGCAATTGAAGATTATGTTACAGTCTTTTGGTGGCATCTAGTAGTTAAATTCTACATTGCAGTATTTAGGAATATTTGGTGTCATTTGTAGACAGAGGGAACATTGCATTGTAATGAAATTTCTAGGTAAGATAGCAATATATTGTGAAATTCCTGTCTTGTGGTACATGCAGATATTACATGTTTAGTCTGTCATCCCATGTCCACACCTACGATTCATGTTAAGCCATATTTTTATTGACTTTTCTGCCATATCATTGCTCCTTCCTGGTTAAGCCAGCAGAATGGAGCTAAATTAAATGTAAAATTTATGAAGAGAATACTGAATTCCTTCAGTGTCGACCTGAATTCAGACTAATTCATCATCAAAATTTTCTCTTAAACTTTCCATCACATCAAAAGGCATTTGATATAGCATAAGAGTTCATAGCAGTTGGGACACCATCGAGCTGATATTACCCGTCACTGTGGTTAGGTGGATGAAGTCTTCATGTTCCCTACCAAAGGACGGAAACATTTTGAGGAAATAAATGCAAAAAAACCCCATGATCTCTGTATTGAAGGAAATTTATTTTTTTAAATTTCAAGTTATTCCTTTACTTTTAATTTATAACATTCAGTTCCACAGTCCCTTGAGTTTCAAATATTCTCTCCCTCCCTCTCCTCCCCCCCTCCTCCCCCTGCTTCCCAACCATGGCGGCATGCTATCAAATATAGGATCTACAAATATATGAAGGAAATTTATGAAAGAAATATCATGTCTGACTAAGAATTTTCCAGTGCCAAAATAGGTATTCAGAGAAATATTTGCCCAGCATTTCTTGTTCAGTCATTCTGTCTTTCCTGACTTTATGAGATGCCATAGACTTTTATCCATGGAGTATTCTAAGCAAATATATTATAGTGATTTGCTGTTTCCTTCTCCAGTGTATTCCCATTTTACACATAAGGAACTGAGTCACAAAAGGGTTAAGTGACTTACCTGCCTAAGGTCACATAGCTAGTATGTGTCCAAAGCCAGTCTTCAACTCTGAACTATCTGGCTCCAAATCTAGGGTTCGATCCACGGCACCAGCTAACTGCCCTGTCCAGGGCTAGTAAAAAAAGGTAAAAAAGAAAAAATAAAGAATCCCCCCCCAAAAAAACAATAAGACTGGAAATATACAGAATCAGATAGTGAGGCTACAGCTGTATTCACTGTCCTCAGTAGTACTGCTTGGATTCCAATTCAGTTTTACTACTTCCAAATAGCATCTCTCTGTTGAGAGGAGTGATTTTTTCTAATATATTAATAACCAATTAGTAAATTAGGATTGAGACTTTTTCTCTCTGTTTCCTCATTCAGGGACCACCCAATAAGGCAGTCAGTCTCTGAAGGGCATTGCTGATAAATGACATTTTCCAATCCTCAGGAAATGTGATCCATGATCTAGGGCAGGAGGAATCCAACCCAACTCTAAAACATTAAGTCTACGCACTTGCAGTCCCCCACTGTGGTTTAGGGTAATCCAACTCAGGAAGGAGAAAACCAATCAGAGTAGTCTGGGAAAAGATGGATTCCCTTTGTCCAGACTGCTAGATGTGGCTGAGTCTCATGATCAAGCCCTGTACACAACAGGAGAGGAAGACTTTTATTCCACCTCCTCATATATATATATATACCCACCCCCTCACTAATCATTCACCCATCAGTGTTGATTTTCACCTGTCAAGGACACTTTCTTTCCCAAAGCTTCTTAACGATTCAGCGATCTCCATGGTTTTATCTTGGTTATAGAGAGAGACCATTGACCACCAATATATTCTCAACTAGCCTATTTTTTTATTTCTTTAGTATTTTATTTTTCAACACTTACACAAAAAAAAATTTTTAACATTTACTTTTTAAAATTTTGAGTTCCAAATTCTCTCCCTTCTCCTCCTCCAACCCCCCTCAGGGAAGGAAAACTTTTCTATAATAGTCATGCTTTGAAAGAAAACATAGCAAGAAAAATAAAGAAAGCACAAAAAAGTATGCTTCACTCTGTATACAGATATAACCAGTTCTTTCTCTGGGTATGGAAAGCCTTTTTCATCACTAGTCCTTCAGATTTGTCCAGGATCTCAGATAGACCAATTAATAAACTGATTATTACTTATACAGAAACTCTGTCTTTCAGTGTCTAGATCGCTGGTCCTGTGATCCCATGGGCTCTCTGAAGGTCTTAAAGGAATGGCTGGGCAGAGGGGCAACTGAGGTAACAGATATATACCATATAAGTTGATAGGGGAGAAAGGGAGGAGACAGGGGGAGAGGGAGAGGCTTGTTCAGATGGAGTATAACAGTGGATGATGAACGTCATTCGGGATTTGGAAGTTGAGGAGCTGGACTGGAAATTAAAGAGGTGGCCATCTAATGAGGAGGAGGTAAACAAATTATGGAAAAAGAATATAATGTAATATTATTCTACCATAAGCCATGATGAAAAGACAATTCCAGAAGAAAATGGGCAGACGATTATATTGGGATGAAGAGAGAAATGAGCAGAACAAAAGCAATTTACACAACATTAAAGGAAAAAAAAAGCTTTTGAAAACTATTGGAATTCTAGTTAATGAAATGATAAATCTTGAGTTCATAGGATTGAAGATGAATTACTTCACACACCCATCTCTCTTGTGACAGAGGTTATATACTAAAATCCAGAAAGATGCACATCTGGACTGGGTCAGAAGGAGAATTTCTCTTTCTGGGGGCTGAGTCCTTATTGGGAGGATCCTTTTACTTTTGTGGTTATAGACTTTGAAATTGAATTTCCTAAAAGTTTTTAAAAATCGATCTGCAAGAGCGAGTTCAATGGGCTACAAGTCCTAGGTGGGAACTGTCCCCTGTCCCTTCTCAGGGTTCTAAGATAGGGGGTGCAGACCTGGCCCCACAGACTGGCTCTTTCTGCATCCAGGTCCCTGAGACAGACAAAAACAAGGCAGAGGCAGGAATGCCTACCAGGGATGCCCTTGACCTAGGGCTGACCCCTGCAAGATGAAGGAATGACCTTGTTTTAACAATTACTGATCTGTAGCATAGTTTGAGTTCTGCTATTGATAATCACGAACCCCAAAAGCCTTTCTTTCCTCCTTCCCTCCTCCATAATTTTGCTTGAGATACTTGACCTCTTTTTAACATTTTTATTGATGTTTTCTGTTTCACATGTATCCCTCCCTCTCCCCATCCCTGAAAGCCATGCTATGTGACAAATAGTATTCCTTGCTTTAGGAAGGAAAGGAAGATCCAGTACAGCTGAGTGATGAATTGGGGAAAAATTGTGCAATGTGTGACACCAGTGGACCTCTCACCTCCTGGACAAGGTAGGATGATGCTGTCTTCTCGTTTCCGTGTCATTCCCACTTGATCTTTAACATTTTCTAGCAAGTACTTTTAAGATTTTTGTCATTCTCTCCACTTTAGTTGTTGTAGTTACATGCATATCTATTGTTTTCTTGGCTCTGCTTATTTCATTTTGTATGAACATCTTTCCATACCTCTCTGTACTCCATCACACATATCATTTCTTACAGCAGCATGGTAGTAGTATTCCCTGATGTTCATGTTCCATATCTTGTTTAGCATTTCCCCAGGTGATGAGTGTATACTTGGTTTCCAATCCATCACTGACACAAAAAGTGCTGTTATAAGAATATTGAAAACTAAGGGAACCTTTTTCTTCTTAATGGCTTTAGTGGAATGTGATGGAGTCTTTATTTTAAAGACTTTGGACATTTTTCTTACCTTCTTTGCAAAATTCCAAATTACTTTCCAAAGTGGAAGTGTCATTTCACAGCTCCAGCAATAAGGTATTAGTTTGTGTATATCTCAACGCCATTGTTTAAGGCTATGAAAGGAATTTGATAGGACTCCTAGTTTAACCGATGTTTCACATAGTTTATATTGTATTGGGATGAAATGTTTTTAAATATTTAGATTTCCCTTTCAAATCTATCTGGTTCTGGGGGTTTTCTATCAGGGAGCTCATATATGCTTTGTTCATTGTCTTCCTTTAAGATAGGGTGATTTAAGTATTCTCTTTCCTCTTCTGTTAATATGGGCAGTTTAAACTTTTCTAAGTATTCTTCCATTTCACAGAGATTGTCAGTTTTGCTGGCATATGATTGAGCAAAATAACTCCTGAGCACTGCTTTAATTTCATCTTCATTGGTCATCCACCCTATATAGGACAGATTTCCAAACCCAACTCAATGAGTATGTTATTCTGTCTTTGAGACCGATCTGTTGAGAGTAAGGTTCAAGCAATGCTCAGCCCTCTCCCTTCTTTGCTTCCATTGTAATAGGTCTTCTGTACTTTTAAATGTTATGTAATTTACTCCATTCTTCCTCTCCCTTCCATCTTCTCCCAGTGCAGCACTCATTCTCACCTCTTTATTTTTAATTTCACCCCACTGATGTCAATTTATACTCACAGCCTCTGTCTATGTATACTTCTACTAACTGCCCTAATGGTGATTCAGGTATTAAAAGTATAATATTTCCCTTGTAGGGCTGGAAGCACTTTAGTTAGCCATGTTGAATAAATTACATTTTTGCTTTACTTTTTACCTTTCTATGCCCCTCTTGAGTCATATATTTGAAAATCAAATTTTCTTTTTAGATCTGTTCTCTTTAATGGGAATGTGTGAATGTCTCATATTTAAATGAACATCACTTTCACCCCCTGAAAGATTATATTCAGTTTTACTCTGTAGTTGATTCTTGGTTTTAATCCAAGTTCCTTTACCTTCCAGAATATCTTACTCCAACCACTTTGATATGTATCTGTTTACTTTCACCCTGGAGTATCCATAGTGATAGCAGCAACTTAACCTTTAAGTGAAAAATGTTTACTTGATGCCCTTTAAGGAAACCAAATGAACCCCTTCTTAATGGAAGGGACATCCCCAGTTGAACACTTATGGTATAAGAAAATCAGATGGCAGCTCCTGGCTAAAGACCATGAGCAAGTCCTTGCGTTTTGGTGAGAAACCCTTCTCTCTGCTCCTACAGGAAGTCTGTCTGGGTGAAACAAAAGTCTCAAGTGTCTTCTGAGCATACTTAGAGGGCTTTTCTATGGGAAGCCTACCTAGGCTGGAGCTCCAGACAGCACTGGTTCTATGTGACCATAACCACAGGAGCCCCAATACCACCTCAGCTACAGCTGTTCCTGTAGCTCTCAGAGTCATCTACCCATCCCTTAAGACCCTCTGCCTGCCAATTTATGGTGACCTTTCCTGATTCCCAGCCCCTCTCCAAGGAAGTAGCCTTATTAAAGTAATCACCGTCTTAGATAGTGCTGAGTGTAGAAAGGCCTTCTATTTTTTCTGCAAACTTGGACAGATATATTACAAGCCTCCTAGAAAAATGTGCATAATAAAGAAAAATAGATAAAAATGCTTCTCCTTAAAAAGGAGAGAGAAGATTGAGAGATATTCTCAATGCCCATTTAAACAAGTTTACAACTGATAGATACTTTTGGAAGAGGTATAAGATTTAACTTAGGAAGACTAAAAGAAAGTTAAAAAAAAAGTAATAGATATTAACAACTGCATATGTCCAGTGTATCTGAAAATGGTCACTTTCTGGCGGAATCCGATACAATAGCAAAGATCCAAGAATGGAGTTCAGGTGCACTCCAAAGGTGACATTCCTCAGGAATTCAACCAAGTATGTGTGTACAGAGGACCACAGACCACATGCATGTCACCAGGGTTTGGTTATAGAATTGGAGGCGGTTTCTGATGGGAATCCCACATCAAGTTGTTGTCAGAAGAAATGATAGATTATGCTTCAGGAGCCCACATTTGGCAATCAGCACAGACTTTTGAAGGAAGTGTAGAAACTGAGGAACTCTTCACTGCAAGTTGTAAAACACTGATACCTAATGAATACTTAGCAAGACATGACTTGGGGGCTGGAATTATCCATCAGAATCTCAATATATTTCAGGGGATGGATGTTCATGTTACAAATGGAGACCTCAAGATATCTTTGGGAATTCAAAAATAAATTGTACTGGAACTGGAATATTGTCATAGAACAAAATTATCATCCCCGTCTGCCACCTAAATTCAAAGGCAGACAGCTCCCAGTTCCTTGTCCAGCTCTCCATGGAGTTTCTTCTCTGTATTGAAGCTCACAATATCCAGTCCACCTCAAGTCCTTCACAGTTTCTGTTCCTCGGAAGAGAAAACTTAACAGAGACACAAAGTACCGACACCACAGTCGTGTTTCCTGTGGCAGCTCCAGATGGCCGTTGGAAGTCCTCAGCGGCTCGAGCTGGCCCTCAGAAGTCTTCAGCAGCTCTGTTCTCAAAATCAAAATTACTTTCTCCATTTCTCAAAATCACTTTGTCTGTGCAATTTCCAGTCTAGCAGCAGCCCAGCCTCCAGAAGCATCATGAGAGAAATTCTGTCTCTCTCTCCCAGGGCCACAGCTGCTCTACCTCCATGAAACTTATCCCAAGAAGTTCTGACTGTCCAGCTTGTGCTCCTCCTTAAATAAGGTATAGCTCCTCCCTGTTCAGACCCTTCCTGTTACATCAGCAACAGGGGTTCATACCTTCTGTTTCTTTAACAGAGGCTTAATTAAAAACTAGGTGCTACGTACTTCTTAGCTTAGCAATAAAAAGGGATCTTCAAATTTCATTACCATTACAAAGAACCATCTCAATCTATTAAATTTGGGGGCATACAATGGAATGAAGGTCATAGGGAGATACTGCCAAATGCATACCAATAGATCTTGTACTTTGCCACACCAGCTGCCAAAAGGGAGGCTCAACAGTTTGTAGTCCTCTTTGGATATTGGTTGGCACATATTTCCCATTTGGGCCAAATATTAAGCCAGTTATATAATGTGATGCATAAGAAATATGTTTTTGAATGGTGGGGGGAGAAAAGAGAGTCTTTGAGGAAGCAAAAATGGCTATACAAACTGCCTTGGACCTTTGGCCCATACAAAAAGGGCCTGTACAAGTATCGGTACAGGAAGATATGCTAAATGGAGTCTATGACAGAAACAAGGCACGAGGAATGTTTCTCTAAGATTTTGGTCCAGAAAACTCCTACCTGCTGGGGAGAATTATATCCCATTTGAACAACAGTTATTGGCTGCATACTGTACATTGCTTGAAATAGAATACAAAACATTGAATCATGAAGTTTTTCTTACCTGCTATTCCTATAATGAATTGCATAATGGAAACCCCTAACTCCCACACAATTGGACAGGCCAAGGAGACCAGCATCATAACATGGAAATGGTATGCACAAGACAGGGCCAGACCAGGGAAGAATGGAATACCTAATTTGCATAAGAAAACATCTCAGAGAGATACTACCAATGATGCAGTAATTCATCAGACCCCATTAGCAAATCCACCAGTTCAATAGAACCAGGGATTTGATACCTTAATCCCACAAGGACAAAATCACGCTTGGTTGATAGATAGTTCTGCTAAATACATTGGGCAAAAATGCCAGCAGAAGGCCGTGGCATATGATAATCTCTAAATATCACATTTTGGCCAAAATCTGAATAAATTAAACACACTATTTTGGTTGATTTAAAAATGCCTTTCCTTGTGTTAGCAACTTCAAAGACCAGAGGTGAGATTACACTTATCTTGGGACTTACTCCACATAAGAGGAAATCAGACATCCTGAGAATATAAAATGTAAATAGATCCTGTTCTGGTCATTGTCAATTTGTATTTACAACCAAGGAACTCTGTTTCACATAGATATTAACAAATGGAACTCATAACGTTTGTGGCATGGTCATCCTGACTTAGGATGGTACTAAAAATGTATAAAAAGTCCTCTGATTCCTCTGTTCATCAGTCAGGACTTTTAGTCTTGCTCTCCTTGTGCAAGTACTGCTAGCCTTAAGGGGATAAGGAATAAATAATGTAATTTTTGTATTGCTATTTATTTGTCTCCTTTAATAAAATCTTTTCTAGAGGTCGACACATATAATCCCATGACCAAAGTGACCTTAGAAAATGTAGGGATGTAATGGGAATGTGAATTTTTAAGATCTTCCCTGCCCATAGGCTAAAGTGCACCTGGAACCTGGGGTGGGAGGCTTGTTTTTCAGTAGATACTTTTTGATTGGCCAGTGAGTCAATAATGTTGTTACATTCTCTGAACCAGGAGAAAGCTACATAAGCCCTGATGTGAGGCTTTGTTTTGGGGGCTCACTTTGAGAAGTGTTCTGTGATTTGATCATATGAGACTCTGGGAAGCTGTTGGTTGTTTAGAGCCCCCCCCCCCCCCCCC
>NW_027187114.1:136514-152937 GCF_028583685.1 Petaurus breviceps papuanus | reverse complement strand
CCCCCCCCCGCCTTGCTTTGAAAAACCCAGATGTTGATTTGGTATGGATGTAATGGTTGGACAGTTTGGAAATCTCTCCACTTGATCTGTTTCTGTTTTGATAATTCTGTCTGTATATTCTGAAGTTCGGGGTGCTGACCTTTTCCCCCTGAACTAGGTGAATGATACATATGTTTGACTGATTAATGTAAGCTTGTTAACCCATTTTGACTTGCTTTGCTTTATCAACACAGATATAAGAACCTGTGTTGGCAGACACCCTGGTGTACTTGCCACTACAAAATGGCGTCATGAACAGGATCTGCAAAGTAAAAGGAAAGTATGGGGGCTGGGATAATTGTTTGTTTTCTGGTTGTGGTAGCTGTGACTCTGTGGAGCCGTGGAGCAGGAGAAAAGAATGCCCTGCATGTGGACTTCGCTGAGCTGAGAGCAGGAATGGTGAGTGGCCTGCATCGGGACCTGGGCAGAATCCAGGAGCGGCTGCCACCTGCAGGAGAAGAAGGAACACAGGAGTTCGGAATTCAGCCATAGGAAAAGATAAGAACTGAGCAGCAAAGCAGGGGCACTGAATGTGTTTCCTGGCTGCATCCCACAGTTTGGGCCCCAGGGGGAGGATGGACTTGTGACTATGGTCGGTGGGATGATGTGCCTTGGACCCCCAAGGACCCCATCTTGTTGGTTTTGTTGCCCAGCCCCCTCTCTGTACTTGGGAGCAGAGGCTGGAGCTGTGTGATGGGAAGGACACCCCCACCCCCTGCCCAAGAGAGCTTTGTTTGGACTCTTGTTTTGAATTGAGGTGATGATGCAATGTACTTTGTGTTTTTTTGGGGCCCAGTGGCCACTTTGGTGGCTTTGGTTCTGTATTTTGAAAATGTGACCTAAGAGATGTTTAGTGCTAATTCAAAAGTAAATTGACTATGCTATGGGCATAAAAGATCTTGGGGCTGAATGTAATGGGAATGTAAATTTTTAAGATCTTTCCTGCCCCTAGGCTAAAGTGCACCTGGAGCCTGGGGTGGGAGGCTCGTTTTTCAGTAGATACATTTTGATTGGCCAATGGGTCCAAAAGGTTGCTACATTTTCTGAGCCAGGAGAAGGTTATATAAGCCCTGATGTGAGGCTTTGTTTTGGGGGCTCACTTTGAGAAATGTTCTGTGATTTGATCAGATAAAACTCTGGGAAGCTGTTGTCCAGAGGCCCCTGGCATTGAAAAACTCAGATGTTGTTTGGTATGGATGTAATAGTTGAATAGTTTGGAAATCTGTCTACTTGATCTGTTTCTGTCTTGATAATTCTGTCTGTATATTCTGAAGTTCGGGGTGCTGACCTTTTTCCCCTGAACTAGGTAAACGATACATATTTGACTGATTAAAGTAAGCTTGTTAACCCATTTTGAGCTGCTTTCCTTTATCAAAGCAGATCTAAGAACCTGTTGTGGCAGCGACCCTGGGGACGCTGGGGTGCTTGCTGCTACAAGGAACTGGGGTAAGTAGCCAATGGGCTGAATTAGTAGCAGAAGAGACCAAAGGGCCTTTCACAAGGCCCATTACTGTAGTAATGATTTTCTAGGAGAAAAGATACAAATCACGCCATTCCATGGTTCCAGAATTTAGAGGTGATGCCCTCTGTGGTAGCTGAGACCTGGAAACAAAGTGGATTCCCATCATTTGGGAATGGGATAAAAAGTGGGGCATATCAATATGAATGGAATAGTCTGACCTCACCATTTCCCTGAAATTGATCTCTCCCCTGAGACAATCATGTCTTAATTGACACGTCTCATATTTTCCATCATTCTTGACCTCTCCACTGCCTTTGAAGCTGTTGTTCACACCCATCTCCTGGATACTCCTTTCTCTCTCAGTTCTTATGACACTGTTCTCTAATTCTCATTTTACCTGACTATGTCTGACCACTCTAAATGACTGAATCTTCACTCAGGTCATTCCCATGAACTGTGGATGTCCCTCAACATTCTATCTAAATGTTCTTTTCTTAATCTGTGAACTGGAAAGGAATCCTTCTATGAGTCCATAGAGGTCTTTGGCCAGAAGGAGACCTGCTTGGACCCTATCAGACCATTCCCTCCACAGGTATCATTCCAGTAACTTTGTAGGTTGTTGTCTGAATTTCTTTCTTTCTTTGAGGAGGGAAGTCAGGCAACTGGGGCTGTGTAGGTCAAAAATCGAACCACTTACCCAAAGACAATAAGCAGGGATATATTTATTTTCCTTTCCTTGGAACGGGGCATCCTTCCCCAGAGAGAGTCCATAGAAGGAGGCACTCAGCAAAGGGCAGAGTGGGTTTTTAAGCTCTGATTTCTTAGAGACATACTGCTTAGCTATCTCTGCCTCCCATTGGTTCGGACCAGGTCACAGATCTTAGCAGGGGAAAGAGACAGAGAATGGTTGGGACCTGGGCAGAGAGCTTAGCAGGGGAAAGAGACATAGAACAGGGGCAAAACTCAGGACTTGTACCTGGCTCCCATGGGTTGGGAGGCTGAGTTCCCTTTAGGTGAGAACTCCCACAAGGGAGTCTCAGAACATTGTTTTATCAGCACTATCTTTTTGTTCCCATTGGCTGAGGTAGGGTTGTAGAAGCTAGGCTGTCCTGTGCTCCTGCTTGTCTGAGAGGTAGGGCTCACATTTCTGATGTGAGAGCTATCTTACCTGGCTCCTATTGGCTGAGGTAGATCCTTACAAGCTGGGCTGTCCCTTGCTGCTGTTTGTCTGAGACACAGGGCTCACTTTGATGACGTTAGAGCTATCTTACCCTGCTTCCATTGGCTGAGGTAGATCCTTACATGCTAGGCTGTGCCTCACTGCTGTTTGTCTGAGAAGTAGGGCTCACTGTTATGACGTAATGGCTATCTTACCCAGCTCCCATTGGCTGACGTAGATGCTTACAGGCTGGGCTGTCCCTTGCTGCTGTTTGTCTGAGACACAGGGCTCACTTTGATGACGTTAGAGCTATCTTACCCTGCTTCCATTGGCTGAGGTAGATGCTTACAGGCTGGGCTGTCCCTTGCTGCTGTTTGTCTGACGTACAGGGTTCACTTTGATGACGTTCCTGCTATCTTACCCAGCTCCCATTGGCTGAGGTAGATCCTTATATGCTAGGCTGTCCCTCACTGTTGTTTGTCTGAGAAAGAGGGCTCACTTTTATGACGTAAACCTTTCTTACCTGACTCCCATTGGATGAAGTAGATCATTATGGCTAGGCTGTCCCTTGCTCCTGTTTGTCTGAGAAGCAGGGCTCACTTTTATGATGTAATAGCTATCTTACCTGGCTCCCATTGCTTAAGGTTTGTCTGAGAGATTAGGCTTACATTCTTAGGGGGAATATATATATATATATATATATATATAAAGAAAACAGTGCAT
The DNA here is from genome assembly GCF_028583685.1 of Petaurus breviceps papuanus. NCBI lineage: Eukaryota > Metazoa > Chordata > Mammalia > Diprotodontia > Petauridae > Petaurus > Petaurus breviceps. Next base: position 149,554 of record NW_027187114.1, on the reverse strand, counting down.
AACTACAGGATAAATCTGATTCAGGAAAGAAGAATTTAATAAGGAATTATACTAGAATACAAGAAAATGGAGAAAGAAAATAAAAGGATAGGGGATACTGACCTCTGTACTTGTCCCAAGGACCCTGGGACTCCATTCGGATTACTCCCTTCCCACTTTTGGGAAGTCTTCACTGAGTACACCCCATTCAGTGTACTAAATTCATCTACTTGTTTGGAGTATTGAATTACTACACATTGAGACTGAATACAGCAACATCTCATATACTTATAGTGTGCTTATATCTTTTCTGACCACTTGCTCTGATTATAGGAATTTCTTAAAAATGGAAAAAAAAACAAGGGATATGATTATAATAACATCAAACTAGTCCAAGAAAAAAATTTTACTTCTGTGTGACTCCAAAAACTGAAGTTTAAGGTCGCCAGCTTGGTTATTCAATTGTTTTTATTTCAAAGTTCAAAATTAAGACCATGATTGTTACTGTTACAAAGTTGTAATATCTGTGTTGTATGAAAAGCAATTTCTCTTAACGTCTTGAAGTAGATCGGAAACTTTCAAGGAATGAACACCTAAGAAAAGTTTATGTCCAAAAAAAGAGAAAAGGGCACTGTTCTCCTCCTCCCTGTAGCCCTACCTCTGAAAAAACTAAGGGCTACGGTGCCTTCTCACTGTGATCCAACTCTGACCAGATTAGTGCCACAGGGACAAGTCACAACCGCTAAGATCCTCTTGCCTCTGGTCCCAGTTCTTCTTTGCTAGGGCTCCGGAGCCCTCCCCTGTCATCCAGCTCTGATGGAGCTGAGAAGACAGTAAGAGGTTTGAACCATTAAGATTATTTTCTCCCTGTTGTCCTGGCTATAACTGAGCTAGGGCTGCAGTGAAGTTAATTTGAATTAACCTCCTCCAAAAGAAAAAGGGGGGAAGTTACAGTAGCTATATCAGAGATACACAGGCTTGTCATCTGCCTACCGGGAAGGTTAAATCGTTGGAATAGAATATTTTTTTTTCTGAATGGCATGGGAACAGTTAGACAAGGGAAAAGAAGCTTGTGAAACGAAGGTCCAAACACAAGTTAATTATTACCCCATATACTAAGCCTGGGCTACATCTGAGCTACTTAAGGGTGTGTTAGATCTGAGCTATTTAGCCTCAAATTATATTCTTTCCACAGCCTAAATACTTTAGTAAAAGGGTACTTGGCCTAGCTCCCACTAGCAACAACTGTAGATCCCTAGATACCCTCTAAGTAAGCCCACCCCTCTAAGTAAGCAGAGCCTGAAGTTTCTACTTCAACTTCCCCAAACCCTATCCTCAATGCTCCAGGCTACAATCTCCTGGCACCCCCCCCCCCCAGTTGAGCACTGCCCTTTTTCTCCCAAATAGACCATCCCATAACCAGGACCTGCTACAGTTAAGTATTCATAGAGGTTTATTTGATAGAGTATAAGCTGATAATGTGCTTTGAGTGTGATGAATTTGAAAAATGGAGGGTGTTCCCCTGACATACAGAGGTGGCACTGTAGTTACAGGGCCAGAAATATTTGGAGTTACAAATTGTTTCCCTCCCCTTTCCTTGAGAAGGCAAATAATTTGATATGGAATATGCATGTGCAATCATGAAAAGTATTTCCATATTAGCTCTGTTGAAAAAGAAAATGCAAACCAAAAATAATAAAAAAAATTAAAAACCAAGTATGCTTCAATCTTCATTCAGACTACAAGAATTAGTTCTTTGGAAGTAGATACCATTTTTCATCCTAAGTCCTTTGGAAGTAATTTGGATCACTGTAATGTTAGAATAGTTGTCATTCACAGTTGATGATTATATGTTAATGATGCTAGTGTGTACAATGTTCTACTGGTTCTGCTCACTTCACTTTGCAGCAATTCATGTTAGTCGTCCCAGGTTTTCCTAAAAGCATCTTGCTCATTATTTTTTATAGCACAACGCTATTCCCTCACAGTCATATAAGACAATATGTTCACCCCTTCCCCATTTGTTGATCATCCCTTTGATTTCCAGTTCTTTGCTGCCACCACAAAAAGTCCTGGTATAAGTTTTGTTGTACATATACATCCTTTTCTTTTTTCTTTGATCTCTTTGGTCTACAGATCTAATAGTGCTATTGTCAAAGGTTATGCACAGTTTCGGTGCTCTTTGGGCCTAGTTCTCATGTGTTCTCCAGAATGGTTAGATTAATGCACAATTCCACCAAAAGTGCATTAGCATACCTATTTTTCCACACCCTCTCCAACATTTGTCATTTTCTTTCCCTATTATATTATCCAATCTGGTCATCATGAGATGGTTCCTCAGAGGTGTTTTATGGCATGTCTCTAATCAATAGTTGTCTAGAGCACTTTAAAAAATAGTATTTTACTTTTTCCCAATTAAATGTAAAGACAATTTTTAACATTTATTGAAAAAATATTTGTTACAAATTTTTTCCTCATCTTCCTCACTTGCTCCTTTCCTGAGATATTAAGCAATTAGATGCAGATTACATGTGTCCAGTCACACAAAACATATTTCTGTGTTAGTTACATTGTGAAAAAACACATGGATCCAAAGAAAATTAACCAGAAATTAAAATACAATTTCAGATAGTAAGCTTCCATCTGTATTCGCACTCCATCCATTCTTTTTTTTTTTTTAAGCAACCGGGGCTAAGTAACTTGCTCAAGGTTACACAGCCAGGTATTTCTGGGTGTGGTGCTGAGTATCTGAGCCCAGATTTGATCCAGGACATCCTGACACTGGAGCCAGTGCTCTTACTCGCTGAGCCACCTGGCCGCCCACTCCATCTGTTCTTACTCTGGTTGTACATAGAATTTTCCATTCCAAGTACTTTGGTTTTATAGACCCCTACCCTAAATATTTTGAACCCCCAAAATATGAGAAAGGCCTAAGACCTGAATTGGCCAATCAGGAGAGGCATTGTGGCCCACTCTGAGCTTAATCTACCATAATGCTTTGCAGTGCTCTGGCATAATAGACATGCTTTGCTCTCTGAGTGAACTCAAAATGCCCCTTCCTATATCGACACGACAAGGCCAGTTGAAGCTGACTAGAACATTCTCTTGTTTATTACTACCAGAGAAAAGGTGTCTTGACTAGACACTACCTTGAATGGGCCTTTTCTTATCTTAAGTATTTTGTGGACATGTACTGTGTTATGTCATATTAATGGTAAAGGAAACACAGATATCCTGGGATTTTCATTTCAATTGACACTTTTTCAATTATCTTGTCTTATTTACAACCTAATCACTCCAGAAATTCCTTTTTCATATCAAGGTTAACCATAGGGAGATCATAATTTTGGTTGATGTGGGCATCTTGAGCACATTCAAGAGATGCACACAAAGGAAAACAGGAAAGAAAAAAAAACATTATTCAATAAGGTTGAACTGTTTATATCCCTACATAAGAAAATGATATTTGTTACTTTAAGAACTGTTACTGTAGGGGCGGCCAGGTGGCTCAGTGAGTAAGAGCACTGGCCCAAGAATCCAGATGACCTGGGATCAAATCTGGGCTCTGATACTTAGCACCACACCCAGAAATCACTGCCTGTGTAACCTTGAGCAAGTTACTTAACCCCAATTGCTTAAAAAAAAAAGAACTGTTACTGTAACTGTTAAGGCAGTTAGCCAACATATACATAGACAAAGGTATGGGTATAATTTGAATTTGATAACATGGTATAAAAATTAAGCAGTGAAAAAAAGGATTGTACTGGAAGAAAAGGGAAATGGGAGGTAGAATGGGGTGAATTATATCACACAAAGAGGTATAAAAGACCTATTATAGTAGAAGGAAAGGAGGGAGGGGGTGAATATTGTCTGAACCTTACTCTCATCAGATTTGACTGAAAGGGAATAATATAAACAATAGGAGGGGAAGGGGAAAAAAGTGGAGGGGCTGGAAGGGATGGCAGATTGAGGGAGGTAGTGGTCAGAAGCAAAACGCTGGCGAGGAGGGACAAAGTGAAGGGCGAGAGCGAGACTGAGAGTGAGAGCAAGAGAGAGGAATAAACATGTGAAAAATAGGATGGAGGGAAATGCACAGTTAGTAATCATAACTGCGAATATGAATGGGATGAAATTTCCCATAAAACAGAAGCATATAGCAGAGTGAATTAGGAAAAAAAACCCAAATCTTTTAATATGTTGTTTACCAGAAAAACATTTGAAGCAGAAAGACATACAGAGTAAAGATAAAAGGCTGGAGGAAAATCTATTATGCTTCAGCTGAAGTAAAAATAAAATAGGGTAGCAAACATAAAAAGACCTAATTATAAGAGATAAGGAAGGAAATTATATCTTGCTAAAAGATGCCATAGACAATGAATCAATATCATCCTAAATATATATGTACCAAATGGCATCAAAATTTCTAAAGTAGAAGTTAAATAAGTTACAGGAATAAACTTACAATAAAACTAGACTAGTCAGGGATCTCAACCTTCCCTTCTCAGAACTAGGTAAATCTAACTACAAAATAAATAAGAAAGCAGTTAAGGAGCTAAATAGAATTTTAGAAAAGGTAGATATGATAGATCTCTGGAGAAAACCGAATGGAAGTGGAAAGGAATATACAATTTTCCCAATGGTGCATGGCACCTACACAAAAACTGACCATATATCAGGACATAAAAACCTCACAATCAGATGCAGAAAAGCAGAAATATTAAATGCATCCTTTTCAGATCATGATGCAATAAAATTAAAGGGCCATGGAAAAAAGAGATTAAAAACTAATTGGAAACTAAATAATCTAAAACTAAGAAATGAGTAGATCAAACAACAAATCGTAGAAACAATAAATTTCATCAAAGGGAATGACAATAAGAGATAATATACCAAAATTTATGGGATGCATCCAACCAGTACTTAGGGGCAAATTTATGTCTCCAAATGCATATATCAATAAAATAGGGAAAGAAGAAATCAATGAATTTAGGCATGCAACTAAAAAATATAAAAAAGAACTAATTAAAAATCCCCAATTAAACAACAAATTAGAAATCCTGAAAATCAAAGGAGAGATTAATAAAATTGAAATGAAGAAAACCATTGAACTAATAAATCAAACTAAGAGATGGTTTTATTTTTTAAAAAATGAAACATATCTTTGATTAATTTGATTTAAAAAAGAAGGAAACCAAATGACCAGTATCAAAAAATGAAAATGTAAATTCATCATCAACAAAGAGGAAATTAAAGCAATAATTAGAAGCTATTTTGCCCAATTGTATGCTAGGAAATTGGACAATCTAAATGAAATTAATGAATACTAATAATACTAAAATAATATATAAATTGCCAGATTAACAGAACAGGAAATATAGTAATTAACCCCACTTTAGAAAAAAAAATTGAAAAACCATGAGTTCCGTAAGAAAAATCCCCAGGGCCAGATGGATTTACAAGTGAATTCTACCAAACATTTAAAGAACAATTCATTCTAATACTGTATAAACTATTTGGGAAAATAGGTGAAGAAGGAGTCCTACTAAATTCATTTTATGCCACAATTATGGTGCTGAAACCTAAACCAGGAAGAGCCAAGTGAAATGGGCAGAAACAGAGCATTTTACATAGCAACAGCAACATTGTGCAATGAGAAACTATGTTTGACTAAGCTCTGCTCAGCAAGACATTCTGCCAAGACAATTCCAAAGGATGTAATGATGGAAAATATTATTCAAATCCAAAGAAGAAACTGATGGTGTCAAAATGTAGATCGAAGCACACTATTTTGCTTTCTTTGTTTTTTCTTTCTCCATGCTTTTTCCTTCTGATTCTTCTTTCAAAACATGAGTAATATGGAAATATGTTATATATTATTGCACATGTGTAACATATATCAGATTCCTTGCCTTCTTCAGGAGGGAGAAGAGGAAGGAAGGAAGGAAGAAAATTTGGAACTCAAAATCATAAAAAAAAAATGAATGCTGAAAACTGACTATGTGTAATAGGAAAAGTAAAATACTGGGTTTTTTTTTGAGAATCAACCAATAAATTGTATTGGAAATGCATGATTATCAAACAGAATAGTTACACCAAGTCATATGTAACATTGTTCCACAAAAATACTATAGCAGAAAGACACAAAGACAGCATAGACACAGAGAGAGACAGAAAGACAGAGAAAGAGAAATAGAAAATGAAGGGAGGGTCACAAGGTCATACATAGACAGTGTTGAAGGGGCACCTCAAGGAGCAACCCCAGGTCTATATACCATTGCATACTGTCCTAACCTCCAGCCTCTGGTTGAAGACCACCAAGGCAGGGGAACTTCTCAGCTCCTGACATGGCCCATTCTACTTGGAGACAGCTTTTACTGTTAGAGCTAGTTGTTAGACATGTCTTCCTGACGTCAAGCCTAAATTGACTTTCCAATCCATCCTTCATACCTTTTCCTGAAGAGGAATTCACCAAGGGCCCTACTCCTGTTCCCCAATGAACCACCAGTTCCATCATCCCCATACCCCCAATTCCTTTCCAAGATGAACTCAGATAACAGGGCAGTATCAGAAATCCTGCCTCTGATGCTTAGAACATGATTGTCCCCAGACAAATGATTTAACTTCCCTGCACCTCAATATCTACATGTGCAAAATTAAGGGGTTAGACTAAATGATCTCTAAAGTTCTTTTTGGGGTCTACATCTATGACAAGACCATGGGATGAGATGGGATGGGGAGAAGGTCTGGAACACAAAGTTTTCCATTCTCAGGAAATTCTGAATGAATAAAAAAGTGTGTGTGTGTGTGTGTGTGTGTTGGCACAGAGGTGAGCTCGCATTGTGAAAGAGGCAGAATTATAAGTGTAAATCACAAGGAGAACTGATTCCCACGGTCAGGACACTGAAAGGTAGCCTTCCTCCATACAAGTCAATGTGGCATGACCACTGAGCTTAGAAGAGTTTTCTGAGACTGGTTGGTTCAGATCCTGGCTCTGCCACTTAGTGTGAGGCCTTGGACAATACATTTTCTCTCCCTGTATCTCCATTTCTCCACCAGTAAAATGAAGCCATTGCCATATGGTTCATTAAAATAACATTTGTGAAGCTCCTGTTACTACCTACAGGGTCCTATGCCCAGAGCAGAGGAAGGTGACAGGAATGTGAAATGATGGCACTATGAAGAGACATGAGGTGAGACATGACCACAAAACCCTGTCCTCTGATATGACTAAAGGTCTGCAATCTAATCAATGTGGACATTCCCTCCTAGGATATAGATATACCTGTTCCCCCTGCCTCTTTCTCCTGCCTGTCCTGGGTCACTCCTCCACGTCCTAAAACCATTTCTCGTCATAAGGCCCACTCAACCTGCTGAACGCCTTCCTGATATCCTCCTAGCATCCTTTACCTCTTCTGGGGAGTTGTGGTTAGAACTATTACAAGTACAAAAGAAAGGCCTAACAAACTCCTTCCAAAGAAGGAAGAATCACTACTAGCTGGGGTGGGCAGGTAGATAGACAGGGCTTCATGGAGGAGGTGGCACCAGAGGTGTGCCTTCAAAGCCTAGAAGAATTTCAGCAAGTGGAATTGGTGCTAAAGTCCATTCCGAGGCTCACAGGAGCAGAGAACTGGAGACTTAGGAGACTTGGGGGGGTTCATCTAATTGAATGCTCTCATTTTGTGGTATACCTCAAGTAGTGCTATATGAATTTAATGGAATACTATTGTTACATAATAAATGATGAGCAGGTAGACTTGAGAAAAACCTGGAAAGTCTTGAATGAACTGATGCTAAGTGAAGTGAACAGAACCAGGAGAAGACTGAACTCAGAAAAAGCAACAGTGCATGATGATCAGCTATGATAGATTTTCCTCTTCTCATCAATATAATGTTTCAAGACAATTCCAAAAGACTCACAATGGAAAATGCTGACCACAGCCAGAGTCTGAATGCTTCACTTTTTGGGGGTTGTTTTTTGCTATTCTTTCTTGTGGTTTTCCCTTTTTTTTCAGATTTTTCTTTCACACTGTGACTATGTGGAAATACGTTTATCATGATTGTAAATGAATAGCCTATATCAGATTGCAAGCAGTTGTGGGGAGAGGGGGAAGAAAGGCAGGGAGGGAGAAAAATTTGGAACTCAAAATCTTATGGAAATGAACGTTGAAAGCTATATTTTCATGTAATTGGAAAAAATCCTATTAAGAGAAAAAATTTAAAAATGAAAACAGTGAAGAGTGAAAAAAATTTTAAAGTAATGGTTTAGTCTGAATTCTGATTGAGACTTCAGGAATTCATTACTCAATTCACTTCCTAAATCTATGATTTCCTTTGGTGCCATATTCCCTACTTTAAAGAGTGAGCTATCGATTGGGTTAAAAATCCAATGAAAGGAGTATTTTAAAAAGGCTTAGAGTGTAATAGTAGGAGTTGGACACAAGATGGCTGTACCATCTTAACTGATCACAAGGCAGTGCTCTCCTTTAACTAGTAAGCTGCAATATCCGGTTTGGCCACAAGATGTGAGCCTAAAACCATACTATACCTCTCACAAGTGATTAAGTGGTCTAAAAGTGTTTGTGAAACACCTTTTATATGCCAAGCCCCATTCTAGGAATTGGGCTTGCAAAGACAGAAAGCATGCCTTGTTTTCGGAACCGTACTGCCTATTGATGGAAAAAATACAGGTAGTACAAGTATTTATAGAATAGAGAGATGCATGATAATTTAGGTGTGAACACACTGACAGGAAGAGTGGAGAGAGGGTGGAGGGAAACAACTAAAACTTTATGCAATAGTGGGAGGTAGGTCTGTAGGTGAGGTGAGAGAGAGAGGGAGGAGGAGGAGGAAGAGAGAGACAGACACAGAAACAGAGACAGAGAGAGACAAAGAGAGAGAGGCACAGAGAGACAGAAATAGAGACAAACACAGATAGAAAGAGACAAGGAACATTTCTTAAGTGCTGACTATGTGACAGGTCTTGTCCTAAGTGCTGACTATGTGACAGGTCTTGTCCTAAGTGCTGAAGGCTCATGTTCAAACAAATGTCCTTGCTTTCGGCAGTCTTATGTTCTAGTGGGAGAAGAGCAATTTGAAGGGGAACTGGAAGAATCCAGTATCTGAGAAGTGAGAGGGAGGCCTGGAAAGCACAGGTTGGCCTATAAGATAACTATAAGGTTCCAACCCTGGATGCCTGGGAGGATGGAGTTGTCCTTGATAGTAGCAGATTAGTTCATTAGAGGGGTGAGCTTTGGGAAAAAAAAAGGTACTGGGTTCTGTTTTGAATATGTTGGGTTTGAGCTGCCGATATAATGTATGTAGTTCAAAATTTCAGCTAGCTGTTTCTCCTTCATCTGCTTCTTCCTTTCGTTTTATTGAATTTTTTTTTTTGCTTTTGTGATAGGGGAAGGTAGGGCAATTGGGTTTAAGTGACTTGCCCAAGGTCACATGCTAGTTTTTGTAGTAAATGTCTGAGGTTGGATTTGAACTCAGGGCCTCCTGACTCCAGGGATGGTGCACTATTCACTGAGCCATCTATCCACCTCCTTCCTTTTGTTTAATAAGGAAGTGGAGATGCAGATGCTCATAGGCATCATGACCCTGTGGACCAAAGCAAGTGATCTACCAACTCTAAGTGATATAAAAGTCAGCCCAACTCCAGAGAGAATGGTCATCCTTATAGGAGGCTGCTCCTATCCAGGCTGACTTCTAGTGTTGAGAGTAATATCAGAAAACACCTAGCGAGAAAAGAGTATCAAGGGGAATAACATGATTTACAGTGAGGAAGGCTATAGAGATGTCAAAAGGAAGACTGACGAAAGGTCATTAGAGTTGGTAATTAAGAGATCATTGGTGAATTTACGGAGAACATTTTCATTTAAATAATAGGATCAGTTCAAGAAATATGTGAAAGGAAAGGAAATAGATGGATGACTTGATGAACATGGGTGTTAATCACCATCTAAAACAAAGTGAAGGCCAAAATAGGTTTAATGAAGAGAGAAAAGTAGGGATACTCCCTTACCCGTCAGCAGTAGTCTCCAATGTCGTTTTGGACTATTTAAAAGAACTAAAGAGCATGAGGTGGGAATACTGCTGTGGGGTAGGAAATGCCAGGTTGGTGGACTTGGTAACATATGGAAAGACTAGGATTATGAAGGAGGAGGTTCTCTGCTCTCACAGACACAGACAATAAATCAGTATAGTACAGTCTTACATAGTTGCATATGAATGTATTTATATATGACCATGATTATGGATATCTAAGTATATGTATATGTAAGTGTATGTAAGTATGGTCTTATGTGTGTATATGTATATGTTTGCGTGTATATGTCTATATATGTATGTGTGTATGTATATGAGTATGTATGTGTGTATACATATATCCTTAACTGTAGCCTTGTGGGGGGGCAGTGGAGGAAGGGGAAAAAAATGAAGTAAAAAGTGCACAGCAGAAAACAAAAGAAAGGGGCAGCTATGTGGCACTGCTGTGGATAGAGCACTGGTCCTGGAGTCAGGAGGACCTCAGTTCAAATTCAGCTTCAGACACTTGGCACACTTACTAGGTGTGTGACCTTGCAGAAATCATTTAACCCTAATTGTCTTGCCTTTCCCCTCCAAAATAAAAAAAAAAATAAAAGAAAAATTGTAATGAAGCAAATAGAAGACAGACAGATCTCAACAAATGAGAAGTATTTATTATATAGGCTTTCTTTTTTTAAAAGCAATTGGGGTTAAGTAACCTGATCAGGGTTACACAGGCAGGTGTTTCTGGGTGGGTGCTAAGTGTCTGAGCCCAGATTCGATCCCAGGTCATCCCAACTCTGGGGCTGGTGCTCTTACTCGCTGTGTTACCTGGCCACCCCATATAGGCTTTCTTGAAATGGAAATTTACTCTTGTGTATTTTGAACCCTCTCTCTTGTTCTGCTGTGCCCATGGCAATGTTTTTTTTTTCTTATTTTGTATTCTTTTAGTTTCAGTATTTAAGTTTATTTCTTTTTTCTTTTCATATTTTGTATTTAAGTTGAAAAATTTAGAAACAATAAAAAAAGATCAGACAAACACAACTCCAATACTCAATGTTACATTATAAATAACTGAAGAGAAAGAAAACCAAATGCTGATTGAGCTAAATAGAACAGTGTCATTTTTTCTTTTGAGGAAAATCCCTGTTACTGGGGATGAATTTTTGTGTAGGAGAAGTGGGGGGGATGTATTTAGAAATGAATGTGATGATTCAAAACTAAAAGGTACCAATAAAAACAAGAAGAATTTTTGAAAATAAATATATAAATGAATAAGATTTCCAGGGAAGAGTCCTAGGTATATCCTACTGAGTGCATCCTTGGGTCATACTTCTTCCCTTTTCATACATAAGGCCTGGCAGAGCGGAGCCTGGATCCACAGTTACTGTTTCTGCAGAGAGTCACAGGGCCACAGTTGACCCTTCCCCACCCCTAACCTCTCTGGGACTGGAGTCATTTCTTGGGAAAAGTTCATTGATTCCTGGCCAGTGCAGTAGGTTGCGGTGAGGGAATCCTTGAACTGAGGGGACTCATTACCTCAACCTCCCAAACAAGCGCCTCTTTTCCTAGAAATAGGACTGGACTTGTGAGGGAGGAGAGGTTCACAATTCCAGGGAGCAAGTCTGGGAGTGAATGTCACCTGTGGAATGTGACCATTCTATGAGGGCAGGGGCTGGATTTTTGTCTTTCTGTTCCCACCCTTACCAGAATGCCTGGCACATAGTAAGATCTAAGAAATGCTTTTGCAATCAACAATAAAATTCAAGGAGTTAGAGACCCCTCTCTTAAGAGATTTATGTCACCAGTAACAAGAGGGCCTCCAGGGCCCCTTCTGCCCGCCACTCCCAAACCCCCCTCCAGGTCTAATTAAAGGGGACCCCTGGCCCAGTCCCTTCCTTCTTCCCTCCTGCAGCTCAGAAAGACAAACCTGCTAGCACTTATAGTTTAGTATGATACCCAGATCAAATACCCAGTATTATTTGATAAGCACATCAGAGACCTATAAACCCTGCATTAGAGCACTCTGAATTGAACTGAAATGGACTATGTAATTTCTTCTTTTGGAGAAAATCTCTCTTACCATTGCTTGTTAGGTAGAGGAAGTGGGAGGAATGTATTCAAAAATACATATGTATTTTATATTCCTTAAGAGCTTGTGTTTAAAAAAACAGCAACAGTAATCATAAAAATAAGTTAAACTTTTAAAAACAAATGTATAAATGGTTAAAATATCTGTAAAATGATCATGAATAGATCCTGTGGAGAGTAACCCTGGGTCCCATATCTTTCCTTCTTCCAGATAACAAGATCTGCCAAAACCCAAGGTGAATGTCAGTTCCTAGCCATATGAAGTGTGTTTTGTGAGAACTTGGCCTTGTTTTCCCCAAACCTGCTTCTTTATCATAAAAGGGGGGAGGTTGGCCCAGGTCCCAGTCACATGAGTTTCTTGCCTTCAGCTGCTTCCTTGCTCCAAGGATTCTCAGGATGAGAGTCAGCGTTTTTGGCAGTCCTCACAGGTCACAAAGAGGATATGGAAGAACTTACAATATTGATTAATTATTGATTATTGATCATTGATCAATCATTAATCTTTCACTTGGCCATCGGTTTTGACATGCCTATGATGTAGGCTGTTACAACTTTAGGGGTTAACTTGGTGTACATATATCTTGTTTTATAAAATATGTGGAAATTGCAAATGCATAAAATCAACAGTACAGTAGCGAATAACAATAAAGCGTTAGCAAGAGCAGTAATGTTGGGCAGTTGTAGACCCAATAAAAAATCATACCAACAATGATTAATATCAAAAGTTGCTAAGTGTGAGGCTTCTGCTAATTTGCCGGGTCCTGTATGAGTTTGTATTTTATATTCCTTAATTCCCTGTTGATTATGGTCTAACATAGTTTGTAATTCTTTAGAAGAAGGTAGTACATCAATTAAAGGTTGTATATATTTACATATATATATGTATGTGTGTGTGTGTATATATATATATATATATATATATATATATATATATATATATATAT
>NW_027187114.1:98678-136504 GCF_028583685.1 Petaurus breviceps papuanus | reverse complement strand
TATATATATATATATATATATATATATATATATATATATATATATATGCACACTAGGTAAGGGAAGATATTTGGGTAGCCACCTCAGCTCAACACCATCCACAATGTCGGGAAAAATGGAAATCATCACCCTGCTAGTGGAGAAAACTGAGGTTGGACACACATCGTGAAAAAGGGGCATTTTGTCCTATTGAATCCAAGTCAGTTTGGTTACTAGGAACAAGACACATATGTTGAGTAGAAATTTCATATAGCATAGAAAAAGTAGAAAATGGAAATAAAGTTAAGTCACATAGATTAGAGGAGGGGTTTAACAGCAGGGCTCCATCTGCCTAGTAGCCTTCCCACACATCAAGCCTTTATCACAAGTTACACGGTCTTCTAGGTGATGAGTGAATTTTTTAGAATCTGAATACTGTACAGTAATATGAGGTAAAGCAAAGTGATTATACAAGAAAAAAAGGTATAACATGAAATTGACCAAGTATATCACATGCAACATCTTTAAAGTGATTTAATATATTTTATATCAGTGATAGGGTCTTGGACCCAATTTTCTCCAGGGATATGGTATTCAAAACTTTTTCTCCATATTTTGGGGTGCCCTATTGTCAATAACTTTTGAATGTACTCCTTCTGCATTAGACTATAAAGGTTTTAAAGGGAGCATTTTGCCACCTTGAGCAATAGACTGACATTAGTTTCTATCTTTATCTCATTAATTATAGAGGTGTTGAATAACTTTAAAAATTGGCTTTCATAATCTAAGGTTCGTTGGTGAGGGAAGATCGCTGTGGGTAGCCATTGAACATTTATGGTCAAAGCTTGAGATACATCCTGTCCAGCACTGAGCAGTCTTCTGGACAGGGTCTCAAGATCTACAGAGTTAACTGCACCCAAACCAGTCCCTGCCCCACCCAGAAGTGTATCATCCCATGCTCTCTTTATTCTGCTACAAATATCAAATCAGGAAAGGTGATATTGAAAAGTATCCAATGCTTTTGACTATTCTGGGTGACATTCATACAGCTCTTAGACACTTTTACAAAAGCTGGTAGGTGTATGACAGGGGTTCCTTCCCTCAATATCTTTATGTAATCCACCACCAAGTTAGGTTCTCTATCACTGAAGCATTGGTGCATATCAAAAACAGTTCATGGTAGGTGTCATTTATATATATCGTGTCTGAGCGATCGTGAATAGTCCAAGTAGAACAGTTCTCTATGGCCTTCAATATAACATTTCTTTGCTCCGGTGGTAAAGAAAGGGGTAGCGGGGCTATGCAGCACGAGATATTAGTTACATTTTGGAATATTAAGTTAAGTGGGAGATGACCCCTGATTGCAGCTCTAACTGGTACAGTGCCCTTCTACACTGTAGCATTAGATGGGAGTATTTTCCAGTCGGTAATATCACATACCTGCCTGGGAGGACAGGTGAAGTCATCCTCCTGCTGGTTTTATGAAGAGTTAGACCATCTCAAAATGATCATCTGGGTATTAAGGTGTTGAAGTTCATATCCAGGTGTCCAAGCTCTACAACAAGAATGTTCCTGCAAAACACTTTATTCATGTAGAAAGACATGAGTTAATGGAGTGACATATAAAGTATCGTCACCAGGATAACAAACAAGCATGGTGTTATTTTGTCCTTAAGCTACAATTTCTGTGGCCTTTGGTTTATCTGGAGGCCAAGTCCTCACCCAGACCTTGGAGCCAATCTTCATAGTTGTTAAGTCAGAACCTCCAGTCCTGGTATTAATAGGAGGTGGCAAGTCCTTTTACTCAATTCGGAATTTAAGCATGGAATGATTACTATTTGGGCAATTCTCTTACCTTCAGTGGTCTGATAAGGCTTAGAACTTAAATTTTGTACAATTACTTTAATTTCCCCTACATACTCAGAGTCCATGACTCATCTTAATATGTGGATTCCTTTTGCTGCCAAACTAGAGCTTATAAAGTAAGCCTATAGTACCCAGATGGTATCTTAATACCTATGCCGGTATTGCAAGTTCGAATTTCCTGAGGGTCTATCCACCAATCTTCCAAGGTATGCAGGTCATGGCCTGCAGATCCTGTTGTGCCTTGGAAAGGAGGCAGGGCTCTGGATTTCAAGGCCCACCATTGTATTGTTTTTAAGATTCTGTGACCATAAGCACAGGAGCCCCAATACCACCTCAGCTACAGCCATGCCAAAAGCTCTCAGAGTCATCTACCCATCCCTTAGAACCCTCTTCCTGCTAATTTGGGGGGGTGGGCTTTCCTGCTTCCCAGCCCCACTCTCAGAAGATGACCACCTTAAAGAAGCTACTTTCTTAGAATAGGACTGAGTGTAGAAAGGCCCTCTCCTATTTCTGCCAAAATGGACAACAGTATTGGAAAGTATCCTTACAAAAATCTACCTAATAATGAAACACAGAGATCCACACCTCTCATTAAAAGCACACATTAAACAAGTTTAAAAGAGACAGAAATACTTGTGGAACACAGTGATGTTATACTTCACTTAGCAATAGTATAATCAGTTAAACAATGAAATACATACTCACCCCTGGATGTGTCCAGTGTATCGGAAAGTGACCAATCTCTGGGGGAATCCTATAAAATAGGAAAGATGCAAGAGTTGAGTCCAGATGTGCTCCACAGGTGACATTCCACAGGAATTCACCACCACTGAGTGTACAGAGACCCACGGTGTATCAGCAATGCCATATTCACAATGCCTATGGAAATTGCAGATATGCTGATATAATTATCCATCACAAAATACATCATGCTTGCCATATGGGGGAATAAGCTAGAAAATTTATTAAGATACCAAAAGACTGAGCCCCAAAACCAGAAAGTGAAAGCCATCAGAGTAGTTATGACATTGGCACAGGTAGATAAAGTAGAAAGCACCCACATTCTCAAGCCTTTAAAACAGAACAGGCTACCTCAGGCAAAGGTCCTCCTCTCCCCACTCACAGCAACCACACAGCGTCCGGGAAGCATGCTCCCAGCAGCTCTAGCCCCTGGCAGTCCTCAGCAGGAGTCCTTAGCAGAAATTCTGGCTAACTCAAAAAGGGCTTCACGCTGCCGCTGCCTCTGCCTCTGCTGCTGCTGCCACTGCAGGAACTTTAGTTTGGCTTCCACTTCCTCTTGCTCCGCCTCTTCCTGCTACGTCAGCAAGTCCAATGGGGCATGGAAGATCGTTAAATCCCATAACCCTTACACACGGACCCCGTGCTCATCATGTGGGTTTGGTTATAGAATTGGAGGGGCTTCTGATGGCAATCCCACATAGGTCATTGTCAGCAGAAGTTCTAGGTTGTGCTTCAGGAGCCCAGATCTAACAATCAGCACAGACTATGGAAACAAATGGGAGAAGTGGAGCAGCTCTTCATTGCAGGTTGTAAAACATTAGTTCCTAATGGCTACTAAGCAAGGCATGAACTGGTGACTGGAATTATCCATCACAAGCTGAGTATCTTTCAAAAGTGAACAGAGGACAAATGTTCCTGCTACAAATGGAGACCTCAAGATATCATTGGGAGTTCAAAAATAAATTGTACCGGAAGTGGAACATTGTCGTGGAATAAAACTCTTGTCCCCATCTCCTAGACACAACATTGATCCATAAATATTGGAGAACAATGTTTTTAATGGAATAACTAGTGTTCCTAATCTCTATGCTGCCTGCATGAAAACCTTGCAACATATACACAACAAGGGGAAGACCTGAAAACCATGTGGGACTAGGGTGAGGACCATGGAATCCCCACAGTCCTGTCTCCTCCAAGAATTGCCCTAAAGATGTATTCAGGGAGCTGCAGCAGATGCGTTCATGTCCCAGTAATTCGACTGAGGTAGAATAGACAGTAATTCTGTGCAATGATCTGAAGAACATCAGCTAGAAAAGAATCCATAGCATGAGATGTAAACTCCATTAGAACAGCTAATAGATGAATGATAGTGAAGACAACAAATACTCTGTGGGTGCCATGGTGTGAAAAGCACTTAGCAATTAACACCATATACCAAAATCAAGTCTAAATGGGTGCATGATCTAGGTATATAGGTTGATACTGTAAGCAGTCTCGTAAAACAAGGAATAGTTTACCTGTCAGATTTGTGGAGAGGGAAAGACTTTATGACTAAACAAGAATTAGAGAACATTATAAAATGTAAAATGGATAATTTTGACTACATGAAATTGAAAAGCTTCTGTACAAACAAAGCCAATGTAAACAAGATTAAGATGGAGGTGGGAAATTGAGAAAGAATCTTTACAACCTATGTCTCTGACAAAGGCCTCATTTCTAACATATACAGAGAATTGAGTCAAATTTATAAGATGCATGTCATTCCCCAATAGATAAATGGTCAAAGGATATGAACAGGTAATTTTCAGAGAAAGAAATTAAAGATATCTATAAGCACATGAAGA
Source organism: Petaurus breviceps papuanus (assembly GCF_028583685.1). Taxonomy (NCBI): domain Eukaryota; kingdom Metazoa; phylum Chordata; class Mammalia; order Diprotodontia; family Petauridae; genus Petaurus; species Petaurus breviceps. Next base: position 132,074 of record NW_027187114.1, on the reverse strand, counting down.
AATGCTCTAAATTACTATTGATTAGAGAAATGCAAATCAAAACAACTCTGAGGTACCACATCTCACCAGTCAGATTGGCTAAGATGACAAAACAGGAAAATGACAAATGCTGGAGCAAATTGGAACACTAATGCATTGCTGGTGGAGTTGTGAACTGATCCAGCCTTTCTGGAGAGCAATCTGGAATTATGCCCAAAGGGCTATAAATACTTTCATATCCTTTGACCCAGCAATACCACTCCTAGGGTTATATCCCAAAGAGATCATAGAAGTGGGAGGAAGAGCCATATGTACAAAAATGTTTATAGCAGCTCTTTTTGTGGTGGCAAAGAATTGGAAATTAAGGGGGTGCCCCTCAATTGGGGAATGGCTGAACAAGTTGTGGTATATGCATGTTATGGCATACTATTGTGCTATAAGAAACGAGGAGCAGACGGTCTTCATATTTACTTGGAGAGGCTTATAAGAACTGATGCTGGGTGAGAAGAGTAGAACCAGGAGAAGTTTGTACACAATTACAGACACAACGTATGTGTGATGACCAACTTTGATAGACTGGACTCTTCTCAGAAATGCAGTGATATAAGTGAATTCCAAAAGACTCATGATGGAGAGAAATGTGTGCATCCAGAGAAAGAACTAGAATGAACTGTTTATATCCAGGTGGAAGGAAAATACCTGATCTTTTTCCTTTTCTTGTTTGGTTTTATGTCCTCTTTACCATTTTTCATTCCAGCTGATACAATCCATCTTTATAACCTGATTAATGTATAATATGAAAGTATTTACAGATCCTATACTTGACTATATGCAGCCATGGGGCGGGGGAGGGGGGGGGACAAAATGTGAAACTCAAGGAATTGTGGAATTGAATCCTGTAAACTAAAAGGAAACAAATTAATTAAAAAATAAATAATTAAAAAAGTAAAGCACTTAGCAAACATCTGATTTGAACCTTACAACCACATTTACTTCGTCTTCGTTTTATTTTCATTCCCATTTTATAGATATGAAAATTCAGGCTCAGAGAGTTTAAATGCTTTGCCATGGCTACACTGTGAGTAAGGCAGAACTTTAGTCTAAGTCGGGGGGGGGGGGTAGAAAACCCGGCAGCCTCCCGGGATGTGGCCCTCTAGGTCCCCAAGCATGACCCTTTCACTGAATCTGAACTTCACAAAACAAATCCCCTTAATAAAAGGATTTGTTCTGTATAACCTGGACTCAGTCAAAAGGCTGCACCCAAGGATTTGGAAGGGCTCACGTGGGCTCGAGGCCGCAGGTTCCCAGGCCCTAGTCTAGGGCTGTGCCTCCCATTCCAGGTGTCTCTCCACTGGGCCAATTCACTAGTGGCAGGGAGGATGGTGTTGGAGACAAAAAAGCCCCAAATCTGAAGTTTTAGAAAAAATGTATTATGCCCCCTGGTATAGGACACTGAGGCAGAAATGAGGGTGTAGGTCCCTCTTGTCCAGGCTGTGGAAGGTTTATATTACAAAGGATTTAGACCAGGCTAATCACAAATAAAGAGCTGAGGCAGACATGCTGCCTCCCTGGATGCCCCGCTGTCCTTCCCGCCCAGCGAGATCTTTGTCTCCTGTCTGTAGAAAGGAGGCTGAGCCTCGTCCCTTCACCATTCCCCTTCCCCCCTTTCCGCTCCTCCTCTGCTCTGGGGGTAATTAGGAATCCAAGTACCATTCACGGACTGGTGGTTTGTAGATGCTGCTGCCCCTACTGTGCTCTCTCTTTCCTTTGGAGCCCAGGACAGCCCTCCCTGGACCTCCCCCTTCCCCTCTTTATCCTCTCAATCCCAGTTTCCATAAAGAGGCTGATCCTCATCAAACACAAGCTGAGTTCAGCTGCTGCCCCTCACCCCAGCCCCAGCAGCCTGCCCTCTGGAACCTGGGAGCCTGGTCAGTTCCAGGTCCACCTGCAGGTAGAGGGTATACCTGCATCCCCTCCCATAGACAGTTTGGGTGATATTGGCTGAAATGACTGGGGAAGGGGCTCCCCACTTCTCTGAACCTCATGTCGGAAACACCCCTCCCCTCCCTCCTCCCTTCCCCCTAAGTTCTGGAGGAGACTAGCCCCTCACTGCAGTGACATCACAGTGTCAGCCCATCCCACCCTCTGTTAATTGTAAGTCTTCTTTGTCTGGAGGAGAAAGTTAAGGTGAAAAGTAGGGGGAGGTCTGCATGCCTGTCTTCCACTTCCCTTTCCCTCCACATTTCTCTTTTGGCCAGGACCCCCAGGGTCTTCCACTCCCAATTTGATGGATTGCGGGGAGGGGTCTTGAGGAATTACTTAGAGAGACCTATTCACTGAATTGCCATTGTCTCCCTCAAAGTGAGAACATGATAAGACCTTAGCTTAAAAGGGTCAGGATCTCCTGCTGGCATCCTGGGCCATCTCCAGTCATCCTGATGAATATCAGGCCACTGGACCCAGATGGTCCTGGAGGAGAAAGTGAGGCTGGTGACCTTTCACAGCCCTCCCTGCCTCAAATCAAAGTCAACTGCAAGTCATGGCATCATCTCCCTGATGTCATGGTCTTCTTCGAGAATGAAGGACAAACACAAGTACACCCCAGCCCTCCCATCTGACACCCCCATTTTCCAGACTGAGTGATCCTGAGGGTCCTGCCAGTGCTTAAGTGGCTGTGAGTGAGGTAAGTGCTCCCTTCCCCGCTCTGGCCTCAGCCCCTCCCTTTCTTCTCCCTCTCTTGTCTTACTCCCCTCCCCCAAACCCATCCATGAAATTCCAGTCCCCAATTGCCTTTGCTTAGTGCGCTTCAGGATGTGTGTAAGGGTGGGTGGCAAGTCCTAGAAATATCAATACCTTTTTATGCCTGTATTATATGTGTAGGTAGGAACATTTTTGTGCATCTGTGTGTGTGAGAGAGGGAGAGACAGATTCAATGTGTGTGTGTGTGTTCAGGGGTGGACCTGTGTGTGCCTGCTGCTCCTGCCTGGGGCTTTCTCTCTTCCCAGGCCTTTGTCTCGAATTCTGGGGCTTGGGAAGTCATCAGATGGGGTGAATTTGGTACAGGCCAGGAGGAAGAAGCCTTTGAGGACACTCTCTCCTTCCCCTCCTCAGGTGGACATTTCCATCCATTCTTCCTCCCTCCCTTCCATCCTTAACCTCAAGGCTAGGGAGAGAGGGAACAATCTAGGAAGTCTTTCCCTCCCCTTGTCCTATCCTTTCTTTCTTTTGGCATCATTTCATTTAATATTACAGTTGTTTATTCTTCTAGTGATAGCCAGCACCAGACAAAAGGGGCATTTTCATATACCTTATTGTTGAACAGAAAGACCAGCCTGTCCCTGAACCTGTGGATTTCTATGATTTACAGACTCAAAGTGGTTTTTAATGTGCTCTTCTCTCATTATGAGAGATTTGGAACATGTTGTCATAGGGCTATGGATAGCTTGGATTTCTTCCCTTGAAATCTTCCTGTTCATATCCTTTGACCTACTGGAGAATGGCTCTTGATCTTGGAAATTGGAATCAGTTCTTCTCTGTCTTGCATATGCAGCAGTCCTTAGAGAACTTTACTGCAGAGATGTTTTCTTAACTTAACTGTTACCCTTCTCATTTCAACTGTATTCAGTCTTTCTCTGTAAAAAGGTTTCACCTTCATGGAAGGAGCATCATCCATTATATTCATTTACACCAGACGTATACAGTTGTGAATATCTATTACTTTTTTTAAACTTTCTTTTAGTCTTCCTAAGTTAAATCTTACAACTCTTTCTTCCCAAAATATCTGTCAGTTTTAAACTTGTTTAAATGGGCGTTGAGAACATCCCTCAATCTTCTGCCTCCTTTTTAATGAGGAGCATTTTTATCTATTTTTCTTTATTATGTGCATTTTTGCTAGGAGGCTTGTAATATATCTGTCCAAGTTTGCAGAAAAATAGGAGAAAGCCTTTCTACACTCAGCACTATCTAAGACTCTGGTTACTTTAAGAAGGCGAGTTTCTGAGAGTGTGGCTAGGAATCAGGAAAGGCCTCCATTAATTGGTAGGCAGAGGGTTGTAAGGGATGGTTAGATGACTCTGAGAGCTACAGGAACAGCTGTAGCTGAGGTGGTATTGGGACTCCTGTGGTTATGGTCACATAGAACTCCACATAGTGCTGTGTAGAGCTCCAGCCTTGGTAGGCTTCCTCATAGAAAAGCCCTCTAAGTATTCTCAGAAGACTCCTGAGACTTTTGTTTCACCCAGACAGACTTCCTGTAGGAGCAGAGAGAAGGGATTCTCAGCAAAACACAAGGACTTGCTCATGGTCTTTAGCCAGGAGCTGCCTCCTGATTTTCCTATACCATAAGTGTTTGACTGGGGACGTCCCCTCCATTAAGAAGGGGTTCACTTGGTTTCCTTAAAGGGCATCAAGAAAACATTTTTCACTTACAGGTTAAGTTACTGCTATCACTGTGGATACTCCAAGGTCAAAGCAAACAGATACATATCAAAGTGGTTGGAGTAAGATATTCTGGAAGGTAAAGGAACTTGGATTACAACCAAGAATCAACTACACAGTAAAACTGAGTATAATCTTTCAGGGGGTGAAATGGACATTCATTTAAATAGGAGACATTCACACATTCCCATTAAAGAGAACAGATCTAAAAAGAAAATTTGATTTTCAAATATATGACTCAAGAGCAGCATAGAAAGGTAAACAGGAAAGCAAAAATGTAATTTATTCAACATGGTTAAAGTGCTTCCCCCCCTACAAGGGAAGATGATCCTTGTAATCCATGAATCACTATTAGGGCAGTTAGGAGGAGGCTGTGGGTATAAACTGACTTCAATGGGACGAAATAAAAAATTAAGAGGTGAGAAGGAGGGCTGCACTGGGAGAAGATGGAAGGGAGAGGAAGAATGGAGCAAATTACATCACATTTAAAGTTACAGAAGACCTATTACAATGGAAGGAAAGAAGGGAGAGGGCTGAGCATTGTTTGAACCTTACCCTCAACAGATCGGTCTCAAAGACAGAATAACATACTCATTGGGTTGGGTTTGGAAATCTATCCTATATAGGGTAGATGACCAAGGAAGATGAAATGAAACAGTGCTCAGGAGTTATTTTGCTCAATCATATGCCAGCAAAACTGACAATCTCTGTGAAATGGAAGAATACTTAGAAAAATTTAAACTGCCCATATTAACAGAAGAGGAAAGAGAATACTTAAATCACCCTATCTTAAAGGAAGGCAATGAACAAAGCATACATGAGCTCCCTGGTAGAAACCCCCTAGAACCAGATAGATTTAAAAGGGAAATCTACTAAATATTTAAAAACATTTGATCCCAATACGATATAAACTATGTGAAACAGCAGGTAAAGAAGGGGTCTTATATAATTCTTTTCATAGCCCTAAACACACAAACTTATACCTTATTGGTGGAGCTATGAAATGAAACTTCCACTTTGGAAAGTAATTTGGAATTACGAAAAGAAGGTAAGAAAAATGTCCAAAGCCTTTAAAATAAAGACTCCATCACACTCCAGTGAAGCCATTAAGAAGAAAAAAATCCCCACAGTTTTCAAAATTCTTATAACAGCACTTTTTGTGTCAGTGATGGATTGGAAACCAAGTATACACTCATCACCTGGGGAAATGCTAAACAAGATATGGAACATGAACATCAGGGAATACTACTACCATGCTGCTGTAAGAAATGATATGTGTCATGGAGTACAGAGAGGTATGGAAAGATGTTCATACAAAATGAAATAAGCAGAGCCAAGAAAACAATAGATATGCATGTAACTACAACAACTAAAGTGGAGAGAATGACAAAAATCTTAAAAGTACTTGCTAGAAAATGTTAAAGATCAAGTGGGAATGACACTGAAACGAGAAGACAGCATCATCCTACCTTGTCCAGGAGGTGAGAGGTCCACTGGTGTCACACATTGCACAATTTTTCCCCAATTCATCACTCAGCTGTACTGGCTCTTCCTTTCCTTCCTAAAGCAAGAAATACTATTTGTCACATAGCATGGCTTTCAGGGATGGGGAGAGGGAGGGATACATGTGAAACAGAAAACATCAATAAAAATGTTAAAAAGAGGTCAAGTATCTCAAGCATAATTATGGAGGAGGGAAGGAGGAAAGAAAGGCTTTTGGGGTTCGTGATTATCAATAGCAGAACTTAAACTATGCTACAGATCAGTGATTATAAATACAAGGTCATTCCTTCGTCCTGCAGGGGTCAGCCCTAGGTCAAGGGCATCCCTGGTAGGCATTCCTGCCTCTGCCTTGTTTTTGTCTGTCTCAGGGACCTGGATGCAGAAAGAGCCAGTCTGTGGGGCCAGGTCTGCACCCCCCATCTTAGACCCCTGAGAAGGGTCAAGGGGCAGTTCTCACCTAGGACTTGTAGACCGTGGAACTGGCTCTTACAGACCAATTTTGAAAAAATTTTAGGAAACTCAATTTCAAAGTCTGTAACCACAAAGTAAAAGAACCCTCCCAATAAGGACTCAGCCCCCAGAAAGACAAATTCTCCTTCTGACCAAGTGCAGATGTGCATCTTTTCTGGATTTTAGTCTATAACCTCTGTCAGAAGAGAGATGGGTGGCTGGAGTGATTCATCCTCAGTCTCTGAACTCAAGATTTATCATTGCATTAATTACAATTCCAAAAGTTTTCAAAAGCTTTTTTTTTAATTTAATGTTGTGTAATTTCATTTTGTTCTGCTCATTTCTCTCTTCATCCCAATATAATCGTCTGCCCATTTTCTTCTGGAACTGTCTGTTTCATCATGGCTTATGGTAGAATAATATTCCACTATATTCTTTTCCCACAATTCATTTACCTCTTCCTCATTAGATGGCCACCTCTTTCATTTCCAGTCCAGCTCCTCAACTTCCAAATCCGGAATGATGTTCATCATCCACTGTTATACTCCATCTGAACAAAGCCCCACCCCCTTCCCCTCTCCCCCTGTCTCCTCCCTTTCTCCCCTATCAGTCACTGCCAAGGTTATATGGTATATATCTGTTACCTCAGTTCCCTCTCTGCCCAGATATTCCTTTAAGACCTTCAGAGAGCCCATGGGATCACAGGGCCCTAGATCTAGAGCCTGAAAGACAGAGTTTCTGTATAAATAATAATCAGTTTATTAATTGGGCTATCTGAGATCCTGGACAAATCTGAAGGACTGGTGATGAAAAATGCTTTCCATCTCCAGAGAAATAACGGATGATGTCTGTATACAGAGTGAAGCATACATTTTTTGTGCTTTCTTCATTTTTTTGAGGTTTAGGTTTTTTTCTTTTGCTATGTTTTCTTTCACAATATGGCTATTATAGAAATATTTTCCTTCTCTGAGGGGGGTTGGAGGAGGAGAAGGGAAAGACTTTGGAACCCAAAATTTTAAAAGAAAATGTTAAAAATTGTTTTTTGTGTGTAAGTGGGGAAAAATAAAATACTAAAGATCTAAAAAAGTTAGGCTAGTTAAGAATATATTGGTGGTCAGTGGTCGCTCTACATAACCAAGATAAAACCACGGAGATCGCTGAATCGTTAAAAACCTCTGGAAAAGAAGGTGTCCTTGACAGGTGAAAATCAACCCTGATGGGTTAACAATTAATGAATGTGTGTGTATATATATGAGGAGGTGGGTTAAAAGTCTTCCTCTCCTGCTGTATACAGGGCTTGATCATGAGACTCAGCCACCTCCAGTAGTCTGGACAAAGGGAATCCATCTCTTCCCAGACAACTCTGATTGGTTTTCTCCTTCCTGAGTTGGGTTACCCTAAACCACAGTGGGGGGCGGCAAGGCGTAGACTTAATGCTTTAGGGTTGGGTTGGAGTCCTCCTGCCAAAGATCATGGATCACATTCCCTGAGGTTTGGAAAATGTCATTTATCAGCAATGCCCTTCAGAGACTGACTGCCTTATTGGGTGGTCCCTGAATGAGGAAACAGAGAGAAAAAGTCTCAATCCCAATTTACTAATTGGCTATTAATATATTAGAAAAAAATAACTTCTCTGAACAGAGAGATGCTATTTGGAAGTAGTAAAACTGAAGTGGAATCCAAGCAGTACTACTGAGGACAGTGAATGCAGCTGTAGCCTCGCTATCTGATTGTGTATATTTCCAGTCTTATTGGTTCTTTTTTGGGGGGGTAGGGTTCTTTTTTTCTTTTTTGCCTTTTTTTTACTAGCCCTCGATTGGGCAGTTAGGTGGTGCTGTGGATAGAACCCTGGATTTGTAGCCAGATAGATCATAGTTGAAGTCTGGCTTTAGACACATACTAGCTATGTGACCTTAGGCAAGTAAGTCACTTAACCCTTTTATAACTCAGTTCCTTATGTGTAAAATGGGAACACACTGGAGAAGGAAACAGCAAATCACTATAATATATTTGCTTAGAATACTCCATGGATAAAAATCTATGGCATCACACACAGTCAGGCAAGACAGAATGACTGAACAAGAAATGCTGGGCAAATATTTCTCTGAATGCCTAATTTCACACTGTAAAATTCTCAGTCAGATGTGATATTTCTTCATAAATTTCCTTCATATATTTGTAGATCCTATATTTGATTGCATGCCGCCATGGTTGGGGGCAGGGGGAGAGGAGACGGAGGGAGAGAATATTTGAAACTCAAGGGACTGTGGAACTGAATTTTGTAAATTAAAAGAGATCATGGTTTTTTTCCATTTATTTCCTCAAAATATTTCAGTCCTTTGGTAGGCAACATGAAGACTTCATCCACCTAACCACAGTGAGGTGTAATATCAGCTCGATGGTGTCCCAACTGCTATGAACTCTTATACTGTATCAAATGCCTTTTGATATGATGGACAGTGTAATAGAAAATTTTGATGATGAATTACTCTGAATTCAGATCAACACTGACGGAATTCAATATTTTCTTCATTTCATAAATTTTGGATTTGATTTAGCTCCATTCTGCTGGCTTAACCAGGGAGGAGCAATAATATGGCACAAAATTCAATAAAAATATGGCTTAACATGAATTGTAGGTGTGGACATGGGATGACAGACTAAACGTGTAATATCTGCATGTACCACAAGACAGGAATTTCACAATATATTGCTCTCTTGCCTAAAACTTTCATTACAATGCAATGTTTCCTCTGTCCACAAATGGCACCAAATGTTCCTAAATTATGCAATGTAGATTTTAACCACTAGATGTCACGAAAAGACTGTAACGTAATCTTCAATTACACTACGTTGGTCAGAAACCATTTATTTAAAACCTACTACATGGGGCAGCTAGGTGACACAGTGAATAGAGCACCCGCCCTTTACTCAGGAGGACTTGAATTCAAATCTGGCCTCAGACACTTAACACAAAAAACTAGGCCTGTGACCTTGGTCAAGTCACTTAACCCCAACTGCCCTCCAAAAAAAAATGCCAAAAGCCTACTACATGCCACACTCTGCTCTGGGTGCTAGGATTCCAAAGGAAACAATCCCTGCCTTCAGAGAAAAGTATGCCGTATTGAGGGAACCCTTCTCTGTATGAGCAATACAAAACTCAATAAACTGACCCTTAAAAAGGGGAAGACAAGTCTCACCATTCCTTTCCAGAGGTGAAAGGTGCACAGGGATGGCAACATGAATCTACTTTCAGACGTTTTCAATGTAGACTTTCATTTTACTGAATTATTCTTGAAATATATTTTCTTGTTTAGGATGTTTCTCTGTATACTTTTTGTTCAGTCATTTTTCAATTGAAATAGAATTTTTCTGTCTCTTGATGCTGGACTTTGGTGGTTATATGCAGAAATATTATTGTGAGTTTACGATTTATGTGGGTTTAGTTTAGTTTCTATCCTACAACTTTGCTAAAGTTGTAGGCTTTCAACTAGTTTTTAGTTTATTCTCCAGGATTATATATATATAATCAGCAAAGATTGAAAGCTTTGTTTCTTCATTGCCTATACTAATTACTTCAATTTCCTTTCCTTCCCTTATTGTTAGAGCTAATATTTCTAGTACAATATAGAGTAAAAGTGCTGATATAGGGATGTATCAGCAATACAATATTCACAATGCCTATGGCAATTATAAACATGCTAATATGGTTATTAATCACAAAATATACCAGGCTCTCTATATGGGGGATTAAGCTAGAACATTTATTAAAATAGCAAATGACTGAGTCCCAAAACCAGAAAGTCAAAGCCATCAGAATAGTTATGAAATTGATACAGGTAGATAAAGTAGAAAGCACACACATTCTCAAGCCTTTAAAACAGAACAGGCTACCTCAAGCAACGGTCTTCCTCTCCCCACTCACAGCAGCTACTCAGCGTCCAGGAAGCGTGTTCCTACCAGCTCGGCCCCCTGCAGTCATTGGCTGGAGTCCTTAGCAGAAATTTTGGCTGGGTCAAAAAGGGGTTTGGGCCTCCACCTCCACCTCGGCACTACTGCCACTGCCTCGGCTGCTGCTGCTGCCAGTCACTGCAGGAACTCTAGCTTGGTTTCCACTTCCTCTTGCCCCACCCCTTCTTGCTACATCAGGAAGTCCAATGGGGCATGGAAGATCTTTAAATCCCATAACCCTTACAAGGGTATCCTTGCTTCTCGCCTCATCTTATTGTAAAAGCTTCTACCTTATCTGTATTACAGATTATGCTTGCTTATTATTTTGGATAGAATTTACCTATCATTTTAAGGAAAGGCTAATTTATTGCTATGCTGTCTACTGCTGGTCTGTTAGGGGCAGGAAGGTGGGCTCGAGGAAGGGGTCCTTAGATCATAGACTGTTGGAGGTGGGAGGATCCTTATGTGAAAGTGAGGGGCTTCTCTGATTATCCCACTCTCTTCAAAGTAATACCTACCTTAGAGAAGAACAGTTATTAATTGAATCACTCAACCAATCAAAATCAAGTGTGAACAGGGTCTGTATATATCTTCTGGAATCAATCAAAAGCACTGCCTTAAGGGATCTGGTCATGCCTTTAGGAACTTCTCTGAAAGAGAGGACCCATCTCAGAAGAAGATGGAGATTCCCAGGGTTTGGAAGTAGAGAAGAAGGAGCAGAGTTGTAGCAAGCTGAGCCAAGACATGGGAGAGCTGGGTCAGGCAGCAACAGGAGAAAGAGAAGGCAGGACTGAGCTGGGGCAGAGAAGGAAAATATCAAAGATGGACACTGGCTCAGTGAGCATCTCAGAGTAGACCCAGACTGGTGCCGTGCCACCAGGGTACCCACCTACTCGAGGCCCAGGAAAGTTCCAAGAAGGTGTCTGCTCCTTCCTGAACTTCCCCCCCCCCCAATACCCATCTAGTCATAGACACTATGGTAATCTGCTTATTGGCCACACAAAGTTTTCTAGTAATATGGATTTTTCCTCAACCATGAAATTGCTGGGGGTTTAATACAGATATAAATGTCAATTTAAGCAGGGAGCTCAATCTGTGCCCAAATGTTAGGAATTTTCCCATTGCATAATGTTTCCTCTAAAAGAAATTCCCTAAAGCTGCAGAAGAATGAGCTCTGTGGACTGAGGAGGGGCATTATATGACTCTCAAGATCACTTTCAAAATGAGCTTTTGATTGTAGGGTGGTGTTACACTTAGATAACACATCTTAGAATGTCAGGGCTGGGAACATCCTTAGATCACACAATGTGAGATCTGGGAGGACCCAGAGACCAGAGAATATGGAATGTCAGAGCTTGAAGGGTCTCTGGAACATAAAATGTCAGAGGTTGGGAGGATCATATTAGCATCACAGAAGGCCAGAACTGAATAGGACCTTGGAACTCAGAATGTCACTGCTCCAAGGGGAGCTCTCTAGACTTGCCACACTAGAAGGTCCTCAGCATACAGCCAGAAAGAGCTGGGAGGGTCTTCAGAACACTGAATCTGATGATTTAGTCTGAATGTCTGTAAGGATGTTTGCCTAATCTCACAGTGTTTGAGCTAGGGATCTTCCCAATTAGGGAGGAGAACTGAGGTCAAATCTATTGATATATTGATGCAGTTGCCTAGTATCGTTCATCCTTCAAAGCTAACTAAGACTAAAGTCCCACGTCATAAAAGTGAGCCCTACTTCTCAGACAAACAGGAGTGAGAGACAGCCCAGCTTGTAAGGATCTACCTCAGCCAATGGGAGCCGGGTAAGATGGCTCGAACGTCATCAAAGTGATCCCTATGTCTCAGACAAACAGCAGCCAGGGACAGCCTAGCTTGTAAGGATCTATCTCAGCCAATGGGAGCCAGGTAAGATAGCTATTACATCATAAAAGTGAGCCCTACTTCTCAGACAAACAGCAGTGAGGCACAGCCTAGCTTGTAAGGCTCTACCTCAGCCAATGGGAGCTGGTTAAGATAGTTCTAATGTCATCAATGTGAGCCCTGTGTCTCAGACAAACAGCAGCAAGGGACAGCCCAGCTTGTAAGGATCTACCTCAGCCAATAGGAGCCAGGTAAGATAGCTTTTACATCAGAAATGTGAGCCCTACCTCTCAGACAAGCAGGAGTAAAGGACAGCCTAGCCTGTAAGCATCTACCTCAGCCAATGGGCAATTGGCAATATCTCCCTATGACCTTGATTCCATTGTATGCCCCCAAATTTAATAGATTGATATGATTCTTTTTAATAGTAATGAAATTTGAAGATCCCTTTGTGTATTGTTAAGCTAAGAGGTACTTAGCTCATAGTTTTAAATTAAGCCTCTGTTAAAGAAACAGAAGGTATGAATCCCTGTTGCTGATGTAACAGGAAGGGGCTGAACAGGGAGGAGCTATACCTTATTTAAGGAGGAGCACAAGCTGGATAGTCAGAACTTCTTGGGATAAGTTTCATGGAGGTAGAGCAGCTGTGGCCCTGGGAGAGAGAGACAGAATTTCTATCACAATGCTTCTGCTGCTGCTGGACTGGAACTTGCACGGAGAAAGTGATTTTGATTTTGAGAAATGGAGAAAGTAATTTTGATTTTGAGAACAGAGCTGCTGAAGACTTCTGAGGGTCAGCTCGAGCCACTGAGGGCAAGCTGGGGCTCCCAGAGTAAGCACGACTGTTTGTACTTTGCCTGTCTGTGACTCTGTTAAGTTCCTCTTCCCAGGAACAGAAACTGAAGGACTTGAGGTGGACTAGATACTGTGAGCTTCAATATGGAGAAGAAATTGCATGGAGCGCTGCACAAGGAACGGGGAGCTGTCTGCCTTTGAATTCTGGTGGCAGACGGGGATGATAATTTTGTTCTATGACAATATTCCAGTTCCAGTACAATTTATTTTTGAATTCCCAAAGATATCTTGAGGTCTCTATTTTTAACATGAACATCCATCCACTGAAAGATATTGAGATTCTGATGGATAATTCCAGCCCCCAAGTCAAGTCTTGCTAAGTATTCATTAGGTAACAGTGTTTTACAACTTGCAGTGAAAGAAACTTGTATTGCAACCAAGAATCAACTGCACAGTAAAACTGAATATAATCTTTCATGGGGTAAAAGGGACATTCTATTAAATAGGAGACATTCAGACATTCCTGTTAAGGAGAACAGATTTAAAGAGAAAATTTGATTTTCAAATCTATGACTCAAGAGGGGCATAGAAAGGTAAACAGGAAAGCAAAAATGTAATTTATTCAACATGGTTAAAGTGCTTACCCCCCTACAAGGGAAGATGATACTTGTAAATCCTGTGTCACCATTAGGGCAGTTAGGAGGAGGCTGTGGGTATAAACTGACTTCAATGGGATGAAATAAAAAATTAAGAGGTGAGAAGGAGGGCTGCACTGGGAGAAGATGGGAGAGGAAGAATGGAGCAAATTACATCACATTTAAAGGTACAGAAGACCTATTACAATGGAAGGAAAGAAGGGAGAGGGCTGAGCATTGCTTGAACCTTGCTCTCAACAGATCGGTCTCAAAGACAGAATAACATACTCATTGAGTTGGGTTTGGAAATCTATCCTATATAGGGTGGATGACCGATGAAGATGAAATGAAACAGTGCTCAGGAGTTCTTTTGCTCAATCATATGCCAGCAAAACTGACATTATCTATGGAATGGAAGAATACTTTGAAAATTTTAAACTGCCCATATTAACAGAAGAGTCAAGAGAATATTGAAATCACCCTATCTTGAAGGAAGACAAAGAACAAAGCATAAATGATCTCCCTGGTAGAAACCCCCCAGAACCAGATATATTTGAAAGGGAAATCTGCTAAATATTTAAAAACGTTTCATCCCAATACTATATAAACTATGTGAAAAAGCAGGAAAACTAGGAGTCCTATCAAATTCCTTTCATAGCCCTAAACAACGGAGTTGAGATACACACAAACTAATACCTTATTGCTGGAGCTGTGAAATGACATTTCCACTTTGGAAAGTAATTTGGTATTATGCAAAGAAGGTACAAAAAATGTCCAAAGCCTTTAAAATAAAGACTTTATCACACTCCAGTGAAGCCATTAAGAAGCAAAAACTTGTAAAGCGCTGGCCCTGGAGTCAGGAGTTCCGTTCTGGCCTGAGACACTTAACACCCACACAAAAATACTAGCCCTGTAACCTTGGGCAAGTTACTTAACCCCAATTGCCCTCCAAAAGGCAAAAACAAACAAAAAAACAAAAGAAGAAAAAAGTCCCCATAGTTTTCAAAATTCTTATAACAACACTTTTGTGACTTGGTGTAACAATTCTGTTTGATAATCATGCAATTCCAATACAATTTATTTTTTGATTCTCAAAAAATACTCAGTATTTTACTTTTCCTATTACATGTAAAGTCAATTTTCAGCATACATTTGTTATGATTTTGTGTTCCAAATTTTCCTCTTTCCTTCCTTCCTCTTCTCCCTCCTGAAGATGTCAAGCAATCTGATATAATTTACACATGTGCAATCACACATAACATATTTCCATGTTACTCATGTTGTGAAAGAAGAAACAGAAGAAAAGGAAATCCATGGAGGAAAAAAAAACAAAGAAAGCAAAAATAGTAGGCTTCGATCTGCATTTAGACACCATCAGATTTTTCTTTGGATTTGGATAGTATTTACCATCATTAAGTCCTTTAAAAGTGTCTTGGCACAATGTATTGCTGAGAAGAGCTAAGTTAACTATAGTTGATCTTTGCACAATGTTGTTGTTACTATGTAAAATGCTTTGTTTCTGCTCACTTCACTTGGCTCTTCCTAGTTTAGGTTTCAGCACCATATTTGTGTCATAAAATGAATTTAGTAGGACTCCTTCTTCACCTATTTTCCCAAATAGTTTATACAGTATTAGAATGAATTGTTCTTTAAATGTTTGGTAGAATTCACTTGTAAATCCATCTGGCCCTGGGGATTTTTCTTAGGGAACTCATGGTTTGTTCAATTCCTTTTTCTAAAATGGGGTTAATTACTATATTTCCTGTTCTGTTAATCTGGCAATTTATATATTATTTTGGTATTATTAGTATTATTTATTAGTATTCTTTCATTTCCCTTAGATTGTCAAATGTACTAGCAAACAATTGGGCAAAATAGCTCCTAATTATTGCTTTAATTTCCTCTTTTTTGATGGTGATTTTTGATACTGGTCATTTGGTTTCCTTCTTTTTTTGAATCAAATTAACCAAAGGTTTATTTTATTTTTTAAATAAAACCATCTCTTACTTTGATTTATTAGTTCAATGGTTTTCTTCATTTCAATTTTATTAATCTCTCCTTTGATTTTCAGGATTACTAATTTGTTGTTTAATTGGGGGTTTTTAATTAGTTTTTTTAGCTTTTTTAGTTGCATGCCTAATTCATTGATTTCTTTTTTTTTTTTTTTAAGCAATTGGGGTTAAGTAACTTGCTCAAGGTTACACGGCCAGTTATTTCTGGGTGTGGTGCTGAGTGTCTGAGCCCGGGATTCGATCTCCAGGTCTTCTCAACACTGGAACCGGTGCTCTTACTCGCTGAGCCACCTGGCCGCCCCTGAGCAATTGGGGTTAAGTAACTTGCTCAAGGTTACACGGCCAGGTGTTTCTGGGTGGGTGCTAAGTGTCTGAGCCTGGGATTCGATCTCCAGGTCTTCTCAACACTGGAGCCGGTGCTCTTACTTGCTGTGCTACCTGGCCACCCCTAATTCATTGATTTCTTCTTTCCCTATTTTATTGATATAAGCGTTTGGAGACATAAACAGTCCCCTAAGCACTGCATTGACTTCATCCCATAAATTTTGGTATATTATCTCATATTGTCATTCTCTTTGATGAAATTATTTGTTGTTTGATCCACTCATTTCTCAGTATTAGATTATTTAGTTTCCTATTAATTTTTAATCTCTCTTTCCATGGCCCTTTATTTTTATTTCATAATAATCTGAAACATATGCATTTAATATTTCTGCCTTTCTGCATCTGACTGTGAGGTTTTTATGACATAATATAGGGTCAGATTTGGGTAGGTGCCATGTACCATTGAGAAAACCATATATTCCTTTCCACTTCTATTCACTTTTCTCCAGAGGTCTATCATATCTAATTTTTGTAAAATTCTATTTAGCTCTTTAACTTCTTTCTTGTTTATTTTGTAGTTAGATTTACCTAGTTCTGAGAAGGGAAGGTTGAGGTCCACCACTAGCATATTTTTACTGTCCATTTCTTCCTATAACTGATATAACTTCTCCTTTAGAAATTTTGATGCCATTTGGTACATATATGTTTAGTATGATATTGATTCATTGTCTATGGTATCTTTTATCAAGTTATAATTTCCTTCCTTGTCTTTTATAATTAGGTCTTTTTATGTTTGCTACCCCTATTTTATTTTTACTTCAGCTGAAGCATAATAGATTCTGCTCCAGCTTTTATCTTTACTCTGTATGTTTTTCTGCTTTAAATATGTTTCTTGTAAACAACATATTAAAAGATTCTGGTTTTTTCCTAATTCACTCTGCTATCTGCTTCTGGGCTATGGGAAAATTCATCCCATTCATATTCACAGTTATGATTACTAACTGTGCATTTCCCTCCATCCTATTTTTCACATATTTATTCCTCTCTCTCGCTCTCACTTTCACTCTCGCTCTCCCCATTCACTTTGTCCCTACAGTGTTTTCCTACTGACCACTCTCTCCCTCGAATTGCCATCCCTTCAAGCCCCTCCACTTTTTTTCTTCCCCTTCCCCTCCTATTGTGTATATTATTCCCTTTCAGTCAAATCTGATGGGAGTAAGGTTCAGACAACATTCACACCCTCCCTCCTTTCCTTCTAGTATAATACGTTTTTCATACCTCTTCATGTGATATAATTGACCCCATTCTGCCTCCGCCTTCTCTCTTCTTCCAGCACAATTTTTTTTTTGCTGCTTAATTTTTTATAGCATATTACCAAAGTCAACTACCCTTTGGCTATGTATATTCTTTCTAACTTCTTTAACAGAGATACAGTTCTTAAAATTACAAATATCATTTTCTCATGTAGGGATAGAAACAGTTTAATCTCATTGAATAATGTTTTTTTTCTTTCCTGTTTTCCTTTTTATACATCTTTTGAATGTGCTCAGGATGCCCACATCAACCAAAATTATGATCTCCCTATGGTTAACCTTGATATGAAAAAGGAATTTCTGAAGTGATTAGGTTGTAAATAAGACAAGATAATTGACAAAGTGTCAATTGAAATGAAAATCCTATGATATCTGTGTTTCCTTTACCATTGACATGACATAACACAGTATATGTCCACAAAATACTTAAGAAAAGAAAAGTCCCATTCCAGTTAGCTTCTAGTCAAGGCACCTTGTCCCTGGTAGTCATAAACAAAAGAATGCTCTAGTCAGCTTCGTCTGGCCTTGTAGTGTTGATACAGGAAGGGGCATTTTGAGTTCACTCAAAGAGCAAAGCATTTCTATTATGCCAGAGCACTGCACAGCATTATGGTAGATTAAGCTCAGAGTGGGCCACAATGCCTCTCCTGATTGGCCAATTCAGGGTTTAGGCCTTTCTCATATCTTGGGGGTTCAAAATGTTTAGGGGAGAGGTTTAGAAAGAAAATTCCAAAGGACTTGGGATGAAAAATTCTATTCATAACCAGACTTAGAAAGGATGGAGTGTGAATACTGAAGGAAACATACTATTTACAAATTTATTTTATTTTTTGGTTAATTTTCTTTGGATACATGTGTTCTTTCACAATATGACTAACACATAAATATGTTTTGTCTGACTGGATACATGTAACCTGTTTCTAATTGCTTAACATCTCAGGTAAGGAGCAAGTGAGGAAGAGGAGGAGAAAATTGGCAACTCAAATATTTTTTAAATAAATGTTAAAAATTTTCTTTAATTTAATTAGGAAAAAGTAAAATAGTATTTTTTAAAGGGTTCTAGATAGCTATTTATTAGAGACATGTCATAGAACACCTCTGAGGAACCATCTCATGATGACCAGATTGGGTAATGTTATAGGAAAAGAAAATGACAAATGTTGGAGGGGGTGTGGAAAAATAGGAACGCTAATGCAGGTTTGGTGGAATTGTGCACTAATCCAACCATTCTGGAGAACACATGAGAACTAGGCCCAAAGAGCACCCCAACTGTACATACCCTTTGAAAATACCACTATTAGATCTGTAGACCAAAGAGCTCAAAGAAAAAAGAAAAGGTCTTCTTGTGGTGGCAGCAAAGAACTGGAAATCAAAGGGATGACCAATAACTGGGGAAGGGCTGAACAAGTTCTCTTATCTGACTGTGAGAGAATACTATTGTGCTATAAGAAATAATGAGCAAGATGCTTTCAGGAAAACCTGGGAAGACTAACATGAACTGCTGCAAAGTGAAGTGAGCAGAACCAGGAGAACATTGTACACAGTAGCAGCAGTACCATAAAATCATCAACTCTGAATGACAACTGTTCTAAGCAATACAATGATCCAAATCAGTTCCAAAGGATTTAGGATGAAAAATGGTATCCACTTCCAAAGAAAGAATTCTTGTAGTCTGAATGTAGATTGAAGCATACGAGTTTTTTAATTTTTAAATTATTTTTGGTTTGCATTTTCTTTTGCAACACAGCTAATATGGAAATACTTTTCATGGTTGCACAAGCATATTCCTTATCACATGGTTTGCCTTCTCAAGGAAAGGGGAGAGAGAGAATTTGGAATTCCAAATATTCCTGGCCCTCTAACTACAGTGCCACCTGCTTCCCTCTATGGAGTGTGTGCAGCAAGTGAGGTCAATGATCCCATTTAACTAAAATATCCTGCTTTCTGAAATGAAGGGTTTTAATAACTGATGCCTCAACCTTGCAGCACCAACCAAAATCTGACAGCACAAACTAATGAAGAATCGTGTGCCAGGCGGAGATTTAAAGCATTCATACGTTTATTGCATGCATGCTAATCAAATCCCAATTAAGCATCTGAGGGTTAGGGTTTATATACCGTAGCTGAAACACTTACATCATACTTTCTCATGGGAAACTTCACGTAGTTTGTTACATGTGGCACCTAACTTGCAACTTTGCAGGGGGCTATTCCCATGGGATGCTTGCCTGCTTTCTTATCTCATGTGTCATTACTTTATATCACTCAAGGGGCCAGGGTTCCAAGAATGGTCAGAATGTTCTGAGCCTCCCTTGCATGGAAGGAAAATTAGTAGGGCGTGGGGGGGTGGTGAATCAACATTCTGAGATATTGGGCCCAGGAGGGTGGGTACAAAGCTCAAGGGGAACCTTGGCCTGAATTTGCACCCATGGCAGACCCCTCAGAGCTAACCCTCGACATTGCCCCCCCAGCTCCCCCATTTTCTTTTGTAAGCATTATTAGGCTATGGAGTTCTGTGCTCATTACTATTACCCATGGCCCCATTAAGTGGGTGAGGCATGGAAAAATTTTAGCTTGCTACCACCAGAATGCTTAATCAAGAGAATAGGTGGAGGACCACGGAAATTATATTTTTGAAAAGATTAATAAGTTCCAAATTATCTAGAATTTTGATGGCCAATACAGCAGGGTCTGCCCCGGGGATATAGCTATGGTTAGTACTAATGGTTTTAGAAGATGCAATATCAGCCTGGTCACAGAAGGAAGGCAAATACAAAGAAATAATACCACAATCAATAAAGGTTCAATATGTAAGATCATAGACATCAAAGTAAAAAGAAATTACTTTAACAAAGGCTGATAGGGTTGTGTTGGCATTTTTCCCTGGATCAATTCCAGGGTGATGACTACATTGAATGTTTTTCTGATAATGCTTTGTAATATTTGAATCAGGCCAAACACCAAGAATTTTGGCACATATTTTGTCCCAAGGAACATCAGCCTTAGAGCTAACATATGACAAAGGATTACAGAAATATATGTATGTCTAGAATCACATCTAAGTAACAGTTGAGTTAGGAATGTTTCTAACTCATCATCTAAATACAATACTAATCATTCTAATAAAGTCACTCTATAGACAAGCTTTATATCAATGGCTTACTGTGGTGTCAAAGCTAATGAAACATTCTTTGCCAAATGATCTACAAAGTTAGCAGTTTAAATTTCTTCTTGTAATGACGAGGAAAAGATTGTGGTAAACACAAGTAAAGAAGAAATGGTCACTATGCTAGCAATAAGGAGGCTAACAATTTTTTAAATCTCTTCAGAGACTCTGCTATACCATGCATAAGATAATTTTGTGGGGAAAACAATGAAAGAGGGTTGCACAATTATTAATACAACAACATAAGTAGAGTTGACAGATTATTTAAGAATGCAATTAAAGCACGTTATATTCCAATAGAATGTAGTATGGTTTGTATCATTTGTAGAGGATTTCCATTGGTAGCTTGAGGGAATCATATACATGTAGTTATATATGAAACAACTGAAGTGGTAGGGGTATATGACTCAAGACTTAAATCGGTTCAGTTTGTATTGAAATCAGGGGGATCACAGGAAAAAACACAAATCCTGGGGTTACAGTTCCTTAGACTGATCTAATAAATGTTCAATCTTCCCCTATGTGGGTTCAGCTTTTTGTGTAGTGGCTGCATTTGGAAACCTCTTCTTCTTTACTCTCATGTTCAGTCTCTGTGATTTCTTCTTCTGCTACTGGAGCTCTTTAATCTTCTGGGTGAGTTTGAGTACATGCCCTGAAGTTTCTGTTCTGGCACCCTCACTGGTCGTTCAGTGGAAAAACATAAGCACAGTTCCACCCCCACATTGGTAAAGGGTCAGGCCCTTCCCATCTTTGTCTGTATAACCTTCACTTGGGAAGTATGCACTTTTCCACATTGTTTTACTGCCGGTGTATACACATTTTAAGCAAGGTATAAAAAATTGGGGGGATGTATAAAGCAATAGCTGATTGCCATTATGGCGTATTGGATCAAGTACCCCCTTTTTATTTTTGTAAATAGATTTTAATATCTTTATTCCATCTTTCAAGATTATAAGGGTTATGTGTGTAATTAATTTTATTTTTAAACAATCACAGAAAGATCGAAAAAAATTGCTAGTCTGTCTAGGCAGGGGCATTATCAGTTTTCGATTGTTTTAGAATGCCCATTGAAGTAAAAGACTGTAACATATGGTTAATTACATTTTTACTGCTTCCCTTATCTGAAGCGAAGCAAAAGTAAAAGGAAGAAAAGTATCTATTGGGACAGGTACATAGGATAACTTACCGAGGGGAGGATAATGCATTAATCCATTCCCTGTTGGTTAACGGACATTAGTGGCAGTTTTTAATGATCTGTGTAGCTTGTTCCTATGGAATTGTTGGAATTAATGGTTCTCGTAACTATTTATCTACATTTCTTTGATATTAATGCCCTCCTACTCAAGGTTATGAAGGAGAACATCCAGAGTTGCTTTCATTTGAATTTTGCTAATCGTTATTAATTTTGAGCCTTGTTTCATATGCTTACAGATAGCTTACATTTCTTACTATGCAAACTACTTCTTTATATTCTTTGCCTATTATTAGTTGGAAAAGTCCTCTTATGTTTGTAAATAAGAATTGATTCTATACATACTTTAAATATCAGAGAAACTTTCTGCAAAGATTTTTTCCCATTTAGCATTTTTTTTCCTAGTCTTAGTTACATTCATTTTTCCCCCTTTCACTCTTTTCCTTTTCTTTTTACAAAAACATTTAACTTAAATTAGATGAATTTAAATTGAATGACCACTTTTACCTACTGGGATCCTCTCTATATCTCTTTGTTCTTGAACTCTTCTTCCATGTATAGATCAGGAAGGTGATTTCTCAATTCTGGAATTTGTTTATAATATCTGCATTTCTGTGTAAGTCATACACCATTTAGAGCTTATCTTGGTTTATGTTGTGAGATGCTGGTCTATACCTAATCTATGCCATACTGCTTCTTGTTGTTCTGCAAAGCTTTTGGAAAAAAGTAAATCTTTACTGTCAGTAGGTACAGTTTTTGTATTTCCGGAACACTAAATGACCAGGTTCTTTGGCTTCTTAGACTATGCCCAGATTGCCTCTCCTTTATCACAAACTCTACTATTAAGTGATCATTTCCTCCCAGCATTCCTAGCATTTCTATTCTAGCAACCAGTCCCTTCCTATTACTGAGAATCTGATCTAGGATAGTCAGTCAGTGAATATACATTAGGCAATTTCTATGTGCCAAGCACATTGCTAAGTAAGTGCTGAGAACATAAAGACATGTCATGTGATATTTATACTCATGGTCTTTATCATGATGGTGGGAGCTGTCAATATTGCATTGGCACTACTGACTTCTGGGTCACAGTTAAAGGGCAGAGGGCAGCACTTTCTGGCAAGAGGGAGCAGGGACAGTGAGAAGCAGTATAATTTGCAATCCCAAAGGAACAGGTGCCTTGAGGGGCAGTATTACTTCTGGTCAAAAGGAAGCAGGGACCCTGTAGCGCAGTATCAATTGCAGTTCCAAGGGATGAGTGACCAAACCTCCCCCAATATAGGTTGTACATGTGTAGTTATGTAAAACATTTCCATGGTAGTTATACTGTGAAAGACTAACTATATTTCCCTCCATCCTATCCCTCCCCCACTTATTCTATTTTCTACTCTGACCCTATCCCTTTTCAAATTGTGTGCATCTAATTACCTTCAGGAGCTCCTGAGGCAGCCATGAGGCAGCACCTGTCCACCAGCCCATGCCCTGGGGGCAAGGGCCAGACCACACTCTTCCATTACCTGGTCTCAACACAGTTCCCCACCGACCTTTTACTATCCCTTTGGTGTTAATGGGTTGAGAAGTCTGGAAAATGCCACAGCTGCTGGTGATTCACTCTCCTGAAGTCTCCTCCAGCTGTTCTGTGCCATCCCAGACCTCAGATCATGGCTCACGCAGGACTGTGCTTGGCTCCCAGATCATTGTGATAGACCCTTTTCATCAGCCTGCCAGGCTACCTTCAGTGGGAGATTTGTTTCTCTGTCATTTTGTGGGTTCTGTAGCTCTAAAATTTGTTTAGAATCATATTTTACAGGTATTGGAGGTGGTTAGAGTGGGAGCATATGCCAAGTTCCTGCCTCTACTCCACCACCTTGGCTCTGCCCCACCTTCTGTTACCAATTTTGATGGACTTACATATCATGTTATTGATCCTTTTCTGTGTAAAGGTCTTCAGATCATTGCACAGAACCACTGTCTATTCTAAGTCAATCAAAGTATTGGGATATGAACTAATCTCCTGCAGGCTTCATGAATACATCTTTAGGACAATTCTGGGAGGAGACAGGACTGTGGGGATCCCATGTTCCTCACCCTGTTCCCACATGGTTTTCAGGTCTTCCCCTTGGTCTTTATATGTGACAAGCTTTTCATCCAGGCAGCTTAGAGGTTAGGAACACATGCTGTGCTATTAAAAACATCATTATTGATTGTTTATGGATCACTGTTATGACTAGGATATGGGGATGAGAGTTTTGTTCCATGACAATGTTCCAGTTCCAGTGCAATTTATTTCTGAACTCCCAAGGATATCCTGAGGTCTCCATTCGTAACATGAACATGTCACCTGAAAGATATTCAGCTTCTGATGGATGACTCCAGTCACTAGGCCATGTCATTATAAATATTCATTAGGCCCTGTTTTACAACCTGCAGTGAAGAGTTCTTCAGTTCCTAACATTTCCTTCCATAGTCTATGCGGATTCCTGAATCTGGGCTCCTGAAGCACAATCTATAATTTCTGCTCATAGTGACTTGATGTGGGATTGCCGTCAGAAATCCCCTGCAATTCTAAAACCAAACCCGTATGACAAGCATGTGCTCCGCGGTTCTCTGAACACACATTGCTGGTTGAATTCCTGTGGAATGTCGCCTATGGAGCACATCTGGACTCCATTCTTGGATCTTTACTATTTTATAGGATTCCCCCAGAGAGTGACCACCTTCAGATACACTGGACACATCCAGGGGGGAGTATCTATTTCATTTTTAACTTACTTTTACTATTGCTAAGTGTTACATCTCTGTGTTCCACAAGTATTCCTGTCCATTTCAAACTTGTACAATATGAGCTTTTAATGAGAAGTGTTGATCTCTGTCTTTCCTTATTAGGTAGACTTTTATTAGGATATTTATCAAGTCTGTGTTTATCCATTTTTGCAGAAATAGGAGAGGGATTTTCTACACTCAGCCCTAAGAGGGTAGCTACATTAAAAAATCCACCTTCTGGGAGAGGGCATGGCCGGAAAGGCTCCCCCTGATTTGGCAGGGAGAGGGGTTCTAAGGGATAGGTAGATGACTGAGAGTTACAGAAATGGCTGGAGCTGAAGTGGCACTGGGGCTCCTTTGGTTATGGCCACATAGAACAAGTGCTATGTGGAGCTCTAGCCAAGGTAGGCTTCCCCATAGAAAAGTTGTTTCACCTAGACAGACCTCCTTTAGGAACAGAAAGAAAGGATTGTTACCAAAATATGACTTCCTGAAGGTCTTTAGCCAGGAACTACCTCCTGATTTTGTTACCCTATAAGCATTCTACTGGGGACATCCCCTCCATTAAGAAGGGGTTGGTTTTCTTAAAGGCATCAATAAAACGTTTTTCAGTTATAGGTTGAATTACTGCTATCACTATGGAAACCCAAAGACCAGAGTACACACAAAGTCAACATACAAGTATGTACAGAAGTATCTCCATTGTTATACTGCACCCCTACAGCAGGACTGGGGCTCTTGCCAATGGCAGAGATTGCCAAGAATGACACATTAAGTTCCACTCTCTGGAGTTTACCCTTTCAAATGCCTCACACTTTATCTCCATGCATACACCTGGCAAAGATCCCACAGGTGCTGCAGATGCCAGCCCTGCTGAAATGGGAATGCCATCTAGAAAAGGGAGTCTGTGCTGCTCATCATTAAGGCAGGCACAGGTCTGGGGTAAACAGTGGGAAAGCTATTATTATAAAAGGTCTCACGGTGGGAACGCTGTGACTGGGTCTATCAAAATCACACAAAAAGCCCTCCAAGCACCCTGGACCTTCCATGCTTAGATCGTACATATTCAAGAGCGTTCACCCCAATTCAATAATGAGAGCAGTAGAAAGGGCTTTACATATGGTATCTCATTCCATGTCATTTAGAAAATGAACACACTATCACCCTCCTATTTAGGATCACCCCAGAACTGAAAGTTTTGTCACTTTTATTCATGATTCATATCTCAAGTTCGTGTGTACACAAAGCAAATTCCTGCAGTAACAGTGAGAGTGATCTACCCAGTGTGAAATGGGCCCAGATGGGAACATAAAGAAATGGTAGAACCTGATTTTTAAAGCAGTGGTAATGGTGCTATCTGATGTAGTAGAATGGACCCAGCCTATTATACAGAGAGATTAGTCCATCTGTCATCCCCTTCCACCCAACTCAGTTGAGGAGTTTCACTGGACACACCTGTACCTCTAGAGCAACCCTGACTGCCTTCCCTAAAAGGTCACGGAGGGCTCCATAGGAGGGGAATATTTTCAATAAGCTGGATAAGAGATATTGGGAGGATGAGAACCTCAAGTCAGATCAGCACTTTGTAGTGGACAGCTCCATGCAGCTGAGCTCTTGTGACCCAGAACAAATTTAGTGGAAGTGGAACAGCATTTGTTGAGCAAATGGAATAGGAAGATTTCCTCCACATCTCCAGTCGTGTGCAGGAACTGCTAGGGGAAGCAGTTGCTTCCAGGGAGGGGTAGTGGAGGTGGACTGAGGAAGTTCCTCAAGGCTGGGATGTCAATGACTACCTTGAGGGGATGGCCTCGGTGCTGTGCATAGAGGAGCATGGGGGAGTCACAGATTGCAATCAGATACAATCCAGGTGCCTCTTTGCAAGAGAAAACAGGTCAAGAGATGCAAGTGAACATGGCAGAGTAGGGACCTTGGGAATCAGAGCAATATATTTGGGACTAGGACTGAAAGGAGAGAGTGTCTTGAGAGAGACAGTGGAGAAAAAGAGAGATTGTTGGGTATTAGATGACCTAAAGATTATTAGGTGTCCCCCTACTACCAAGGTATGGCAAATGCCCCCAAATATCGTAGCCAAGTTCTATATCCAGGTAAAATATTATCCCTGCCAAGCCCAAACATACTCAATGGGAAACTGTCATGTCTATGATATTATTTGATGAATACTGAAAAGCCCTGATTCCCTTAAACATTAAATAATTAAAGCAGAAATCATTTATTAAGCACCAACTATTTTCCAGACACTGTGCCAACCAATCTTCCTTTGAGAACATATATTCTATCATAGAAGACAAATTGTACATACATATACACACATATGTTGTGAGAGGGTGATGATCTGTTTGTGTTCCTTTGTGTCTATGTACAAAATATATTAATTTTGCACATACAAATTATATAAAAAGGAAAAACAAAGTAATTTGTGGGGAAAGGCACTAGCAGCTGGAGAGGGACAGCAAAGTCCCCGTGTAGAGTGTGGATGGCCTATTGCCTCCTCCTTCCTAGAAGTCTGGCTTTCATGAATGCAGACCAAGATTCCAGCTGTGGTTTGCTATTGGGATATCATACTTCTGCCTCATATTGAACTTGCAGTCCTCCAAATTCACCAAATCTTTTAGCAAAAAAATCTGTGCTAAACAAATCTAAACAGAACTATGCTTCCCTCCATCTTATACTTGTAAATCCAAGTGCAAGACTTTGTATCTATCCCAATTAAATTTCATGTTATTAGATTTGGCACAATTCTTTGGCCCATCGAGGTCTTTTGCGATCTTGACTCTGGCATCCAGTTCTGGGTCTTCTGCAAATGTGTTAAGGCTACCACTTATGCTTTATGGCAAAGTCACTAATAAAAATGTTAAACAGCAAAGGGCCAATGACAAACCTTTTGGGCTCTCTGCTAGAGACCCCCTTACCAGTTTACATGGAATGCTTATGCCCCAGTCATTCAGCCAACTGCAGGTCTAATTTCACTGTCTTCTGGGCCACATCTCCACGTTATTTCTATAAACAGAACACTAAATCGTTTATCAAATATTTTGCATGAATCTAGGTAAACTAGCGCTACTGGGTCCTCCTGGTTCACCATTTTAGCAGCTCTGTCTAAGATGGAAATGTGTTAGTCAGGCTTGACCTATTTTCAGCGAAGTCAGACAGATTTTTTCTCTTCCCTGTTCCCTTTCCTAGATGTTCACTGGCCATCTCTTTAATAACATGGAACACCTGTGGCACCTCTTCTCCCATTTAGGGTCCCCAGAATACCTGCCCCACCTTCAAGGTGCTCCATGTGTTCACACATACCAAATGAAATCCAGGAGCCTTCATTTTTGTCTAGTCAATCAAAGGGCACAAATTGCTGAAAGTAAAGCCTTTGAATGAAATAGCAGAGTAAAATCTGCAATAGATCATTCCCCCACAATATTCACAGAACACACTCTCCCCTACATAGGACCCCATTGGTGGGGTAGGGGTGGGGAATGAGATTTCCTAGTAATCACACAAGAGTCCACAGAGGGGGACAGTTGTGAAGGGGCAATTCAGACCTCCACTGATGCTTCTGGTGATGGCTCCAACCTGCTCTCACTGCACCGGCCCCTTGGCACGTTGCTCCACTGGACTTTCCACACAGTTTCTTCTGTGAGTGGCACTGTCCCTCTTTGCTCCCATCTTGTCTATATCCATTTCTTCACAGCCTGTTAAACTATCTAACTCATCTAAGCCTAGGGTGTGGTGGCTAGAACCTTTCCATGCTAAGGGAAGGTTGACAGTCAAGTCACAGCCACTACATCTCCCCTTCTCAGAAGAAATATAGGCAGTGATCCCATTTAAAGGTATTGTAGACATTATAAAATATTTGGGAATCTACCAGCCAAAACAAAACCCAGGACCTATATGAACACAACTAGAAAACACTTTTCACACAAATAAAGTCAGATCTAACTAGTTGGATAAACATCAGTTGCTCATGGCTGGGTCGAGTTTATATAATAAAAACGACAATTTTACCTAAACTAAATTACATATTAAATGCCCTACAGATCAACTTACCAAAAAATTGCTTTATACACCTAGAAAAAATAGTAACAAAATTCATCTGGAAGAACAAAAGGTCCAGAATATCAAGGGTATTAATGAAAAGAAATTATAGGGAGGGGTGACTAGCTATACCAGATTTTAATCTGTATTATAAAGCAGCATTCATAAAAACTCCTTGGTACTGGTTGAGGAATAAAGCAGTGGATCGATGGAATAGATTGGGTACATGAGACTCAGCAGTTAATGAATATAATAATCTATTCTTTGATAAACCCAAAGACCCGAGTTTTTAGGATAAGAACTCACTATTTTACAAAAACTGCTGGGAAAACTGGAATATAGTTTGGCAGAAACTGGGCATAGACCAATATCTAACACTGTATACCAAAATTAAGTCCAAATGTGTGTATGATCTAGGTATAAAGGATGATACTGTAAGCAATATGGGAAAGCAAGGAATAGTTTGCCTGTCAGATTTATGGAGAGGGAAAGATTTCATGACCAAATAAGAATTAGAGAGCATCATAAAAGGTAAAATGGATCATTTTGATTACATGAAACTGAAAAGCTTCTGTACAAACAAAGCCAATGTAACAACATTAAGAGGGAAGTGGGAAAATGGGAAAGAATTTTTACAAGCAATGTCTCTGATAAAGGCCTCATTTCTAAAATATACAGAGAACTGAGTCAAATCTATAAGAATACAAGTCAGTCCCCAATTGATAAATGGTCAAAGGATATGAAAAGAGAGTTCTCAGAGGAAGAAATTAAAGATATCTATAAGCATATGAAAAAAAAATGCTCTAAATCACTATTGATGAGAGAAATGCAAATCAAAACAACTCTGAGGTACCACATCTCACCAGTCAGATTGGCTAAGATGACAAAACAGGAAAATGATAAATACTGAAGAGGACGTGGAAAAACTGGAACACTAATACATTGCTGGTTTAGTTGTGAACTGATCCAACCATTCTGGAGAGCAATCTGGAACTCTGCCCAAAGGGCTATAAGTAATTTCATATCCTTTGACCCAGCAAGACCACTTCTAGGGTTGTATCCCAAAGAGATCACAGAAGCGGGAGGAAGACCCATAGGTACAAAAATATTTATAGCAACTCTTTTTGTGGTGGCAAAGAATTGGAAATTAAGGGGATGCCCATCAATTGGGGAAGGGCTAAACAAGTTATAGTATATGAATGTAATGGAATACTATTGCGCCATAAGAAACAAAGAGCAGATGGACTTCATATCTTCCTCGAGAGGCTTATATGAACTGAGTGAGAAGAGCAGAACCAGGAAATATTTGCACACAATTACAGATACAACGCATGTGTGATGACCCACTTTAATAGACCAGACTCTCCTCAGAAATGCAGGGCTACAAGTAAACTCCAAAAGACTCATAATGGAGAGAGATGTCTACATTCAGAGAAAGAACATTTTGAATGCAGATTGAAGCAAATTACCTGATCTCTTGCTTTTTCTTGTTCGGTTTAGTTTCCTCTTTCCCATTATTCATTTCCACCTATACAATCCTTCTACATAACCTGAGCAGTGTCTAATGTGAAAGTATCTGCAGATCCTATACCTGATTGTATGCTGCCATTGTGGGGGGAAGGCAAGGGAGGGGGAGAAAATTTGAAACTCCAAGAACTGGGGAACTGAATCTGGTAAAGTCAAAGTAAACAAACAAATTAATAAAGACAAGAAAAAGTAAAAAAAAAGAAATACAGGCAGTGTCCCCATTTTTTTACAGTTAATTATCTAACTTAGAGTTCACAGCCTGACACACTTGCAAGTTCTGGATTAGCTGCTAATGAATTTAAGTCACAACAAAAAGTAGTCTGAGTAATCAAGGTCAGTGTTCTCCCTCCTCCTCACCCGCAATGCTGTCCTTATTATACATATATGTCAGCAGCAAAGCTGCTTTGGTGCTATGCTTTGGCCACTGAAAACCCTGGTCTCCCTACAAATACATTCTAGAATAGTTTCCAGAAATCAAACCTGCACTTCATTGACCTATAATTTTCGGATTCCATTAACTTCCCCTTTTTGAAAATGGGGACATTGTCCATTATCTAATGCCCCTCATGTGTTCTTTCCTGAAGAAGCAAGTCCCTCTAAGGGAGAGCCAGGAGGCACGTAGTATATGCAACTCCCACTACCAACATCTCAAGCACCACTAACCCCGAGACCATAAAGGAAAGAGCTCAGCACCTGGAGCCCAAGAGCCCATACATGGGCATCTCCCAAAACACTGATCCTGCTTCAGGTTCAGGACCCACAGTCATGATTGGGGGAATCACTTCCTGTGAACCACCCCCATCACCTGCTCTCCTTGGGGCAGGCAAGCCAACCTAGCTAAAGCAGTAAAGCACCTGGAGGGAAAGGTTAGAGGTGGCAGGTGGTCAGCCTCCTCTTGCTGCTAGTATTAGAACTATGGGACTGCTGCATTAGCCTAAAGTTTACACAAATATCTACATCATATACAAATATATATACGAATATCTACATCTACAAATATCTAAAGGCTACACAAATATCCTCAGATGTGTCCAAGGAGAGCTAAGCTGTCTGGCGTCTGCTCCAGCCCTAGTAAAGAACTTTTCAAAATCATATGTTGTCCTCAGATTTCCTTGTCAGCCTTGATTCACACAATTTGAACAACACTTGACAGAGGGACCACAATAGCCATCTAGTCCAATCTATACATGAGGAGAATCCCCAGAGTAACATACTAGAGAAATGGTCATCCAGCTGTTCCTTGAATAGTTCCAAGTTTAAGCAACCCACAACTTCAAGACAGCCCACTGCAATTTGGGAGAATTCTCATTTTTCAGAAGATTTTTTTTCTGATATCATTGGTCTCTTTATAACTTACAATTCTTGCTCATGATTCTGACCTCTAATGCTTTGTTCACATGACAGACTTTTATGTTTGGTACTTGCTTTCCCAGGTTTCTCTGTAACTCTTCATTTAGGTATTTCTTATGTTACAATAATGATGTAATCCTAAAAAATGATGGGGACGAAAAACAAATCACAGAAAACAATCAACAATTTCATTAAAGAGATAGCCAACAATGATACAGCACACCAAAAATAGTGGGATGCAACCACAGCACTACTTAGGGAAATTGTCTTTCTCTAAATGCTTACATCAATAGAATAGAGAAAGAGCAGATCAAGTAATTGGGCACGGAATTTTTTAAAAGCTAGAAAAAGAAGAAATTAAAAATCTCCAATTAATTATCAAAATGGAAATTGTGAAAATCAAAGGTGAGATTAATAATGATGAAAGCTAAAAAAGTAAAGAAAGTAATAAAACTAAGATTTGGTTTTGTGAAAAAAAATAAAATACATAAACCATTGGTTGCTTGATTTTAAAAAAGAAAGACCCACACCAAATCACTAGTCTTGTAAATGAATAGGGTGAATACACAACCAATGAAGATGAAATTAAAGAAATTATCAGGAGGTGTTTTGCAAATCATATGCCAAGTAAACTGAAAATCTAAGTGAAATGGATGAATATTTGCAAAAATATAAAGTGTGCATATTAACAGAAAAAAAATAAAATATCTAAATAGCTCCATCTAAAAAAAATGAAACTGATCAAGGCAGAAGTATGTTCCCTAAGACAAAATCTCAAGGACCAGAAGGATTTATAAGTGAATTCTACCAGACATTTAAGGAACAATTCATCCCAATACTATATAAATTATTGGAAAAAATAGGTAAAGAAGGAGTCCTACCAAAGTCTTTTTATAACCAAAATATGATTTTGGTACATAAACAAGGGAGAACAAAAAAAAGAAAGAAAACTGTAGTCCAATTTGTTTAAAGAACAACAATAAAAGGGTGGTTAGGTGGTGCAGTGAATAGAGCACTGGCCCTGGAGTCAGGAGGATGTGAGTTCAAATCCAGCCTCAGACATTTAATAAAAAACTAGCCATATGACCTTGGGCAAGTCACTTAATCCCAACTTCCCTACCTTACCACATCCAAAAAGAAAAAAAAAGAACAGCAAGAAACCACTTGAAATGAAATCCTAGGAAGGAGATTACAGCAATATATCACAAAGGTCATACATGATGACCAGTGGAATTTATACTAGGAGTGATGGACTATTTCAACATTAGGAAAGCTATCAGCACAACTGACCATAACCAACCAAAAAACAGACAAAAATTGTGTATTTATATCAAAAGTTGCTGAAAAAGGTTTTTTATAAAATACAACCCATTCCCATTAAAAACATTAGAAACCATAGGAATCAACAGCACCTTTCATAAAATTATAAGTAATTTCTTTTTAAAACCAAGAGCAAGCATTATCTGCCATGAAAATAAACTTGGAGCTCTGCAAATAAGATCAGGAGTGAAAGAAGGTCCATTATCACCACAATTATGCAGTGTCATACTAGAAATCCTAGCTATAGAAAGAAGTCAAGAAAAAGAAATTGGAAGAAAAAAATAGGCAATGAGGAGACAAAGCTACCTCCTCTTTGAACATGATATATGGTATATTTAAAGCACTCTAAAAAATCAAACAAAAAAAAACTAGTGGAAACAATGAACAACTTTAGCAAAGTTGCAAGATACAAAATAAACCCATGTAAATCATCAGCATATCTATAGTACTACCAACAAGCTACAAGCTACAACAACTACCTGAAGGAAGAGATAGAAAGAGAAATTCTACTTAAAGTAACTGCAAACAATATAAAATCCGTGGGAGTCTCCCTGCCAAGACCTACCCATGGACTATATGAAAACAAAGAGAAAGCACTCTTCACACAAATAAAGATATATCTGTACCGCTGGAGATATATAAATTGCTCATCGGTAGACTTAGCCAATAAAAATGACAATTCTACCTAAGTTAATTGACTTAATCAGTGCAACAACAATCAAATAACCAAAGACATTTTATAGCACTAGAAAAAATAAGAATCAAATTCATC
>NW_027187114.1:38869-48678 GCF_028583685.1 Petaurus breviceps papuanus | reverse complement strand
GCTTTCACTCCTGGCCCCACTGTGTCTGCCTGCTGACATGTTCTTCCATTCAATTCCAGCCAAGTCCTCATGTGGCTGACCCCTCCAGACGTGTGTTCTTCCTCCTGCTCTGGCTTCTCTATACCCAACCCCTATGTGTCCTTGAACCCTCCTGCTCAGAGCTGTAGTCCCCTCCTGCCCTTTTCCACATCCTTGGGTAAATTCACATTATGGAATGGGTCTCTAGAACAGTCTACTTGCATTTTTCTTGGTGTTTTAATATTTATTTAGTAATTTATTTTCCCCAATCATATGTAAAAATTTTTAACACTCTTTTTTAAAATTTTCAGTTCCAAATTCTCTCCCCTCCTCCCACTCAACCACAAAACTCTCCCCCAAGATTGAGTAAGGAAATTCTTTGATATAGGTTATACTTGTGTAGTCATGTAAAACATATTGCTATATTAATTATATTTTAAAAGAAAACACTGACAAATAACCCTCAAGAAAAAAAAAGTTTAAAATGGTATGCTTTGATCTGTATTCAGACACCATCAGTTTTTTTCTCTGGGGATGGATAACATTTTTCATCATAAGGCCTTCAGAGATGTCTTGGACCTTTATATTGCTGAGAACAGCGAAACTGAATACATGTGCTGCAGAGATGATAAGGGGACTGAAATACATAAGAATACTTCACATTGGTAAATTTTTGTATCAGGCCTGTCAAGAGACTTTTCATAAACTGAATGTTATTGAAGTATAAACTGAAAGAAATTAAAAGTGGATAAATTGTTTAAAACCAGTATGTTATTTTATCAGCCCTCATCACCGTGTCTTATAATGTTTTATGACTGCCATTTGGAGAACTGACAATTCTCATCTTTGCCTGTACTTACAATGAAGTTACAGCTAAAACAATTTGGCTATCGCTTTTGAATGTTGTAGATTGTTAACCAAGTTATTTGGGGTTATTGTTTTAATATTAAAACCTAAAACCGGGCATTCATTACTGTGTGTGGAAAGGAGGGGACGAGGTGAAGGCCCTGTCAGGACTGTTAGTGCCCATTCAGAGCAGTCCTCTTTGGCATATGAGGGTGTGCAGCAGGGTTAGTCTATGTACCTTAGGGGTGGTGGAGTGGTGGTGTCAAAGAACACAGCTCACAGCAGTTCTAAGGATTGACTGGATGGATACCCCTTCTCCCTTCTCTTAGAAAGACAAACAAGGTCACCTTCAATATAGGGCTATCATGGGTGAATAAAGGCCCCGTGTCCCAATTATCATATTCTGGGCTGCAAAAAATAAACCATGTCATCTCTGGTAAAAAGCGGTACAGAATGCACAATGCTAAATGGGAACCCTGAAAGACATACTGGCAGGTGGGTAACCATTGATGGAAATGGAGGAGATTCAATCAGGGCAAAACAAACTGAATTGGGACAGAAAATAGGGGACTTGCCAGAGTATGTGGCAGTCCAGGGGAAGACTATGTTATGATGTGGGCAGACAGGGGCATTAAGATGAGCTCTTTTTCTGGGATTTCTGTCAGTTTCCCTTATTTTGTAAACTTTCCAGGTTCCTGGAAATCATCTGAGTGTGTAAGGTCATCAGCCTTTGGAAAAGATTTTATTTGGTTTATGGAATTCCTGAACCATGAGCTTGGCTTACTGAGGATTTGCAAGTTTATATAAAATATGGAAATGATTTCAAATGATAGGTTTTGAAGTGCTTACCAGAAATTATATACAAAAGCCCCCTAAACCTGCCCGAAGGGACCCTTACCAGGGTCCCTGGAAACCACCTGATAGGCCACAACAGTGAGGGAACTTTTCACATGTGTTGCTAGAAACATACCCCAGATATAAGCCTGTTCTTGTTAGTCCAGAAACAAGTCTGTTCTTGTTAGGTACCCAAGACTTTACTAGAAATGGCACCGCCCCCCCCCCCACTGCCTTGGGACCACACTTTGTTGTTAGCAACATCTTGTTCTACAAAAGTTTGCTTTGCAGAATGCTTGGGGCTGAATTTCCTACTGAGGAGGCAGTCACCGCAGTTAATAAACACTCCTATGAAATTATAATTGGCTTTGCTGCCATGTCCATTTCATTTGTCCGTTTCAGTTTATACACCAGTACAAATCTAAATTTGAGACAAAAAGCAAACAAATGAAAGATTTTAAGTGAAATCTCAAAGGTATGTGATTCCTGGTAATTTTTTTTTTCTTATTGCAGCTCCAAGAGAGTAAAAATGATTGTACTGAAGTGGACAACCGAGAAACAGGACAGCAAAACCAATTATAATTTGATAGGAGTGTTTATTAACCAGCTGGTGACTGCCTCCCCAGTAGGGAAGACAGCCCTGAGCCCTCTGCAGAGCAAACTTATATAAACCGAAATGTTGCTAAAAACAAAGTGCGGTTTCAAGGGGGGGGGGGGGTAATGCTGTTAATGCCATTTCTAGTGAAGCCTTGATTACCTATCAAAGCTCTGGATACAAACATAAACAGACCTGAATCTGGGGCAGGTTTCTAGCAATACAGGTGAGACGTTCCCTCACTGTTATGGCCTATTAGGTGGTTTCCAGGGACCCTGGCAGGGGTCCCCTTCTAGCAGGTTGCAAATGGGAGGGGGCTTTGGTGTGTAATTTCTGGTGGGCACTTCACTCCCCCCCCTTTTCTTGTTCATAGTTGAAACTGGGACTCAACTGAGTCCAGGGGACTGTTTTCTGCTATGAGGGCTGTGGTACCCACTGCTGCCGATCCTGCCATACGAAGACCAACTAGGATAGGGACTAAAATGGGAGCTGCTCGCAAAAACTTGTGTTCCTGCAGACAAGCAGTCAGAAGTTAAACTCGGGTCAGAGGAACTTGGGGTCTACCAAAGTACTGCCCGAGTCTGCAGGGGTAATGGTAATGGGTGAAACAGGGGGGCCATCCGGGGCTAGATTGCCACCAGGAGGTGGGTTAAGGACTGGGTTGGGACCGGTGGGAGTAAGATCCCTTGGCACCGGCGTGCGTTGATTAGTGAACAAGGCCCCAGGGTCCCTTCCTGTGACATAAAGCCAGATTGTCCAAGGTGTCCCAGTTTTCCAATCCTGTTTGGTCCAATCCAAAACCCTGATGAAAACTGGGTTACATGACTTAAGGGTATTACAATGAAATGAAATGTGGTGGTCACGGCTGCCACTGGAAACCCAGTCACCAATGGTTACACAATCTCAATTGGCACAGTGATATTTCCTTGTCCCCCACACTTGGGGTACCCATCCTCAGGGAAGACATAAGACTGGGTTGACCAAAGGCTGCTTTTCTGCCCCCGTCTCCACAAGCAACAGCATCGGTCCCTGCAGAATACATGCCTGTATATGGAAGCATGAATCTGGGCCACAGTGATCAAAGTGATTCTTTGCTAGCAGAGTCCCATCAGTTGTCTTACTAAGAGTCCAAGATTACAAGGTGGGAGCATAGAAGTTGGAACTGGCCAAAGGCAGGAATGCCAGGAACAGGAGTGTCAGGACAGTCTCTTTTTTTATTATTAAGTAATTGGGGTTAAGTAACTTGCTCAAAGTTACACGGCCAGTTATTTCTGGGTGTGGTGCTAAGTATCTGAACCCAGATTTGATCCGCAGATCATCCCGACACTGGAGCCGGTGCTCTTACTCGCTGTGCTACCTGGCTGCCCCCTAGGACAGTCTCTTAATCTTCAGTTGTAAGTCACTGTCTGGCTCTGTTACCTACAAGTCTGGTGGGTTGGGAGGATCCGTCACCTTGATGTGTGAGAGGTGGATCCAGGCTTTTCTTGCAGCCACTTAACAGAGGTGTGGTCTGGTACACCACTCAGACTTTGTCCTGGATGTTTCAGAGAGCTTGGAAGGACTTGAGAAGTAAATATTAACAGTCATACATAACAGCAGTCATCACCCAAAATACAATAGAAGGTGCAATGCCGAACAGAATTTCAAAAAGAGGAATGAATTTTGCACATATGTATTCAGTTACAAATATTAACACTTGCTTAAATAATGGATCAAAATAGCAAGTTCTCTTCTGCTTTACAACTTGTTACATCAATTTTGCAAGTGGAGGTATAGTGGGTCTCTTAAAATCACACTAGAGATTAAAAAAATTCCTTCTAAAAGTATTTTCCTTCTTCAAAACAGTTTCAACATTTATAAATGATCACTAAACTTTTTTGAAGGAAGTTAATTGATAACTTTTAAAACTATCTTAAGCAGCTTACATAACTTTCTGTACATGTTCTAATTCTAGATGAAAAATAATATTAGATTTTCCAGTAAGCTAACGAATTCATATCTTTTACTGATTACTTGCTCTGAACATAGGGACCTGTTATAGAAGGAAAAAAGGCAGGGACATGTGACATTCCAATTGTGACAGGAGAAAACATCCTTGGCTCTGTGTAAATTCAGGTACAATTACAGATATTCCATCTCATGCAGCATCTGTTCCATCTCATAGCTGGACTCGGAAGTAGGTGGGAAACATTACTTTTCGAAGGAACCTCATGGGTAAACTGAGCCAGGAGGGATCCCATCCCAGACAGAGGTTAAGATTGTCCCTTTGGCCTTTACCAAATATAGACTTCCACCTGTTGACAGTAAAGGATCACATTCCTCTGAGTAGCTAGTGGCATTTCCTCTCAGAAACTGATTTAATGCAGACTATTCTATCCAAATTTAGACTCAAGATAAAATTTAGTTATGGTCCCAAGTGCTTTTTGCCTTAAACAACAAGCTTCACCAATTACAGCTTACAGCCAGTTTTAATTATTTCTATTCTCATGGGGCTGCAATAAGCAATAAAAATGTATCAGATCTTATAATGTAAGGAATTCCTTTTACCATCCTTCTAAAGTATAAAAGCCAATTTATAGAAATTCCTTTTACTAAAACAAATTCCTTTCTCAGGCAGAATGAACTTGCCTGGAGATAGTTTCTAGAGTATTTGACAGTTTTACAACATAAGGAAAATTTATATGAATTGTAAGCAGGAGAGACTGCTCAGAATGGGCAGAACTAGTCAGACAAGTTTTCATCCAGT
Source organism: Petaurus breviceps papuanus (assembly GCF_028583685.1). NCBI lineage: Eukaryota > Metazoa > Chordata > Mammalia > Diprotodontia > Petauridae > Petaurus > Petaurus breviceps. The sequence goes on along the minus strand of NW_027187114.1, from coordinate 43,639 downwards.
TAATTTACTCCTTTCCACAATCAGTAATGAATTAACAGTTATAGGTTTTAGCATTAAAATAGTAGCCCAAAATAGCTTAGTTAATAGTTTTACAAGTTTTTCTAAATAGCAGATATAAATATTTAAAGTAACACTACTGGTCTTACACAATTGTCTCCTTACTCAAGTTTTACAATATACAGTGCAGAAATATAACAATAGTATAAACTGCGAGATGACATTAATTGCATTTCCAAATTACATATAAGAATGATTGATCTTACCAAGTGAAAAGGCTAGTTGAATTCTGACCTCATTTTCTCTTCTCTTTTTCTCATCTCTCCACTTTACAGATGAATTGAGACTCAGGGTTAAATGATTTATTCTAGTTCACATAACTAGTCAGTGCAGAGTTTGGAACATACTGTTTCTCACAAACTTTTTCTCACTTTTCTCTCATCTTTCTCTTAGCTGTACCTCTCTGGTTTTTCTCTTTTTGCTCTATATTCTAGGGTGTTTTCTCCCTGCTCCATTGTTTTCCAAGACTCCTTAGCAACCTTCTTTAATTCCTTGGCACTAGAACAAGCAAAGAGATCATTTGCAGCAAGGGAGAGACCTCTTAGATGGTACTGAAGTTGGGTCTTCATGGCATAGAGTGAACTCTGTATTTCAGGGGAATACCCTCCATTTTTCCAAATTCATCACACTCAAAGCACATCATCAGCTTATACTCTAACAAATAAACCTCTACGAATGCTTAACTGTAGTAGGTCATGGTTATGGGATGGTCGATTTGGGAGAAAAGGGCAGTGCTCAACTGGGGGGGGGTGCCAGGAGATTGTAGCCTGGAGCATTGAGGACAGGGTTTGGGGAACTTGAAGTAGAAACTTCAGGCTCTGTTTACTTATAGGGGTGGTCTTACTTAGAGGGTACCTGGGGATCTATAGTTGTTGCTAGTGGGAGCTAGGCCAACTACCCTTTTACTAAACTATTTAGTCTGTGGAAATAATACAATTTTAGGCTGAATAACTCAGATCTAACACACACTTTAGTAGCTCAGATGTATCCCAGGCTTATTATATGGGATAATGATTAACTTGTGTGTGTACCTTTGTTACACAAGCTTCTTTTCCCTTGTATAACTGTTCCCATGCCATTCAGAAAAAAAGTATTCTATTCCAGGGATTTAACCTTTCAGGTAGGCAGATGACAAGCCTGTGTAGCTCTGATACAGCTACTGTACCTTCCCCCCTTTTTCTTTTGGAGGAGGTTAACTCAAATTAACTTAACTGCAACCCTAGCTCAGTTATAGCCAGGACAACAGGGAGAAAAAAATCTTAATGGTTCAAACCTCTTACTGTCTTCTTAGCTCCATCAGTGCTGGATGACAGGGGAGGGCTCTGTAGCCCTAGCTAAGAAGAACTAGGACCACAGGGAAGAGAATCTTAGCAGTTGTAACTTGTCACTGTGACTTGGATCACAGTGAGAAGGCACCGTAGTCCTTAGTTTTTTCAGAGGTAAGGTTACAGATAGGAGAATAGTGCCCTTTTCTCTTTTTTTTGACATTTTGCTCAAGTAAACTTTTCTTAGGTGTTCATTCCTTTAAAATTCCAGATGTACTTCAAGACTTTAAGAGAAACTGCTTTTCATACAACACAGATAATACAAATGTTTACCAGTAACAATCATGGTCTTAATTTTGAACTTTGAAATAAAAACAATTGAATAACCAATGTGGTGATCTTAAACTTTAGTTTTTGGAGTCACACAGAACTAAATTTTTTTTCTTGGTGCCAAATAATAACCAGGATGAATTTGATTACCTGGATCTATATTCCCAATGATGTTGCACAATTCTCTTTCTATGACCCAGGAAAGAGTTAAGTGTTAGTCCTATTCAAAAGTGCAGCTTGGAAACCTACTTCTCTTTGATCACTGAAGTGATCCCTTCTCTTAGATAGAACTTGGCTGGAGTTAAGAGACTATCAATCTTTCTAGCTCAGGTCTTGGCTGCTTTTTGAATCTTACAGGGTGGAAGATTCAGAGATTTCTTTACACAATCGCACAGAAAAAAAAACACAGCAGGGCAAAAGGAAGAAGGTTTCATCCTTTCTACCTGCCCGGAGCTTTTGGGGCCAGTAGGCGCAATGAAGGTGCCACAGGTATCCCAGAGACAGGATATACACAAAACAACACACAGAATACACTCTGGAAGCATTTTTATCTCTCTGGTGGCCCCTTGCACTGAGATTTTTGGATTTCAAAAGGGGCCCCAAGGGGAACCTCTCGAGATGTGGAGAAAGTTCACTCCCTCCTTTTGGGGATCCTAGATGGAGCAACTGAGCATCTGGAACAACTGCTGGCAGTTGTCCCAGGTAGACTGGTCAGATCCTTGGGGTGGAACAATCTGTCAGAGGGGGAAGAGCCCTGATGGGGTGGTTGAGTCAGGGAACAGGGAGCTGGCAGGAGACAGAGCTTTTGATCTTTGGCAATGGCTCCCCAGGCTGAGACTCAGGGCCGAGCAATTTATCTTCCAGACTCGGCCAGCAAGGGCTGAATTGAAAGTATCCTTGGATGGCCAGCCAACATTGAATTGGGGCCATTCAGATTGTGCTGGCCCATAAATATAGTCAGAAACACGATGAGACAAGAGTTAAAGTCACCGAAACACAGGCAGAAATGATTAAGGTTACATAGAAACAAAAAGTTAAAAAAAAATACAGCACAAACCAACAGGAGGTAGAGACAAACCGAGATAGTTACAGCACAATTAAAATTACAGAGACACCTAGTGACAGAAACACAGGCAAAGAATTAAAGTTACAGCAACAATTAGTAACAAACACACAGAACACATAAAGAAAGGGTTAAAGTTACAGTGACAATTAAGGTTACTAAAGTTACAGGACAGAAACACAGGCAGAAATACAGGTAATCAATGTTATAGCGACATCTAGTGACAGATACACAGAAAACACAAACCTAAAGAAAAGCAGGTAATTAAAGTTACAGAGACAATTAAGATTATCGGACAGGAACACAGAGAACAGAAACGGGAAAGAGGGTACTCCAGAAGTGTCCCACAGAGAACAGTAAGGGCATCGACACCGCGTCCAGCTCAGCCACTCAACAGAAACAGAATCAGGAAACAGAACACTCATGGACCGCATCAAAGAATTTGGGAGGGACTTAGGTTCCTGGTTGGCTCAGGAAAGTAATACAAGCCTGGGGCCGAGGAATGTCACTGGGTGGCCACACCCCTAGCACTCCAGGGAGCCTGGTCCAGCTGTCAGTGAGTGCCAAAGGCAATCTTGGTGCGACCTCCAAAATGAAGTGGACAACTGAGAAACAGGACAGCAAAGCCAATTATAATTTGATAGGAGTGTTTATTAACCAGCTGGTGACTACCTCCCCCATAGGGAAGACAGCCCCGAGCCCTTTGCAGACCAAACTTGCAAACACATATAGACCAAGATGTTGCTAACAACAAAGTGTGGTTTCAAGGGGGGGGGGGGTAATTCCGTTAATGCCATTTCTAGTAAAGCCTTGATTACCTAGAAAAGCCCTGGATACAAATATAAACAGACCTGAATCTGGGGCATGTTTCTAGCAAAACAGATGAAAGATTCCCTCAATATTATATGGCCTATTAGGTGGTTTCCAGGGACTCTGGTAATGGTCCCCTTCAAGCAGGTTGCAACTGGGAGGGGGCTTTGGTGTATAATTTCTGATGGGCACTTCAGTACCTAGAGGGAGGCTAGGTGGCACAGTGAATAGAGCATCATCCCTGGACTCAGGAGGACCTGAATTCAAATCCAGCCTCAGACACTTAACACTTACTAGCCATGTGACTTTGGGCAAGTCACTTAACTCCAATTGCCCTGTCTTCCCCCTCCCCCAAAAAATAATTGTATCTAACCCTAACCTGTGATTAGCGAAACTTTCCATTTGAGGTAAAAGCTCTTGGGTATATAACTGACTTTATTTTCAGGTATGATTTTAGGTATAGTTGGTTGATGAATCATCATCAGTAATTCAAAATTCATGAGAAATGTCACAAGCTACTCAGAGGGAATGTGATTCTGAACTCTTACAGGTAAAGGTCTGCATCTAGGAAAAAATGACAGGATAATCTTTGCATCAGCCTAAGGTGGGATACTCCTGGCTCAGTTTCCTCTTTGTGTTCCTTTAAAGGGAATGTTTTTCAACTGGATATTCCTAAGTCTGGGATTGAGGTAGAATTATTCCTACATGATTGGTTGTTAAACTCTGATTCTGAAATCAAACACAGGTGAAGATGCTTTATGTTGTCATATATGTGCCCTTAGGCTTAAGCCTGAAGGACTAGTTTGAGGCTTTTATAATCACATTCCTGTTTTTATCTTTTGTAAGAAACTCCTATAATCAAAACAAGTGGTCAAAAAAGATATAAGCACAAATATAAGTATATGAGATCTTGCTGTTTTCAATCTCAATGTGTAGTAATTCAATATTCCAAACAAGTAGATAAATTAGTACTCTGAATTAGAACAATGAATGGGATGTACTCAGGGAAGACTCCCCAAAAGTGGAAAAGGGTAGGTCGGAATGGAGTCCCAGGGTCCCTGGAAGAAGTGCAGAGCTCAGGAACCCCTATGCTTATTTTTTCTCTCTCTCTTTTTTCTGGTATAATAATATAATCCCTTATTAAATTCTTCTTTCCAGAATCACATTTCTCCTGTAGTTATGTCCTATTTTCTTTATGTAAATATATATATATATATATATATATATATATATATATATATATAT